>NW_007817245.1:0-894 GCF_000696425.1 Galeopterus variegatus | reverse complement strand
TGGTGGGGAAAATTACTGATAAGAACAGTAACTTGGAACAATATACTAAAAATTACAGAAGTGCTCAAAATAATAATATCAACAAATACATAAGACAATCATGCCTTAATCTTGGTTCCAACTTACTATAATACAGAAGATTAAATATTAGATCAAACCAATATAATATACATGAATTTGAGAAAATACTTCTATTGCAAGAAGACTTTTGAGGTTTGATGTTATAACTAAGGTTTTATTGGTATTTTAAACTCCTTACCAAACTAATAAAGAGGATCTCTTAATAATGAATTTTTTTACTCATTCTGTCAAAGATGGTGACTTTTGCCCTGAGGAAAGGAGACTGTGAATGTTGTAACAGGGTTTATAAATGTTGTTTCCAATCACTACTGAAGGTCTCTGACCTATCTAAGACTCAGATAAAAGTGATGGGCCTTCTCTCCAAAATGTTCAATTTCAGGTTTATTAGGTTCCCTTGAAACAATATTTTGGCCCTATGTAAAGAACTCATGATTTGTAAGTATGTTTTCAAACAAAAAAACAGAAATAGATTTAATAATAGGGATGGGAGGGTGGGGCAATGACAACTGACTTCTAAGTTATTACAACTTGAGGATTTAACGCATAGTTGCCTGACTTAGTAGGAAACAAGTTCTGAAAAACAGAAACGTACTTATGAGGAAAACGAGACAAAAAGAAACTGACATCACACCTATCCTTTAAAATCTAGAATATATCAATGCAGTAAGCATGTTATACTACTTACTATAAATACAAATTTCGATCACATTTGTGAGATCTTTTAGAAAATCACTCACTGAAGAAAACCTTACCTTCAGCAACACCCCAAGGATACTGCCTTCCTCTGACCCGTTTGCCATTAACTTCAATGAT
>NW_007817244.1:0-894 GCF_000696425.1 Galeopterus variegatus | reverse complement strand
TTCATCTCAAGATTGAGAGTCAACCTGTGGGTTTAGGGTAATGTTTGCCCTTTTATTCCACAGAGAGATTGATGGTGGCTAACAAAATGTTTGTCTGTTTGTTTTTAATTTACCTCCAAAGGCACGGTCTACTTCACTGGGAGAGAGACCAGTTTACATTTTACATACCTACGAATTACACTCTGTAGTGAGCCTGGTATAGAAATCTAAACTACCTGTGTTTTAGTGCAGATTTAGTCCAGTGATGTTTATGCGTCACTTTTCATATGATATCTCTGGAAGCTGGTGGGTGGTTTCCTTTTTAACCTGGTTGTGGGCACAAGGAAAGCTATATTTAGCTCTTGATCTTCAGTTTATTCTCAATGTTCTGCTTCCTATAGAAGTGATAAAATACTTCTACTATTTGTCAGTTTATCTTATCTCCTTCAAATTCTCTTTTTCCTTTTGAAGCTATGGCTTTTTAAAGAGCTTGGTCTGTTCACAATTATAAAGCCAATGTAATTCTCTGACCATTGTGCATTTGCTAATTCTATCCTACACAATGGGAGACCAGTTCATCCTGACTCCAATCCCTACTTATGAAGAGCTTTCTTACCTTTCAGTAACCAGTAAAAATGTCATTGGCTTCACTAAACATCTAGTATTCCCAACCAGAAATAACTACTTGCTTACAATTGCCATGGGAATTTTTTTGGTAGTTCTTGTAATTTTGTATTATAACCAATTATCAAGATATTTCAAATCTCTCAGATGATAAGTCCCTCAAATATCAAAACCTTTTTTATTATTATTTATATGTATATGTATATATTATATATATATATATGTACACGCACACACACTATACAATAATAGTAATAATAATAACAATAATACCAACAATTACTCTAGCAA
>NW_007817243.1:0-894 GCF_000696425.1 Galeopterus variegatus | reverse complement strand
AATTCTCCTCCTCAATGACAAGCCCCCCAAATCCTCTCTTTGTCCTGAACAACCCCCTCCTCCTTCCACCTTTGACTTTGATCCTGCAGAAAACTCTCCCATTCTCCGGCTGCCTCCAGCATCCCCATCCCTCTCCCTACCTCCACCATATCCTCCTTCTTCTTACCCCAATCCACTTACACCTGATTCCCCTTTACCTCTCCCTTCCCCTCTCATCACCAGATCTCAGAAACCTAAACCCTCAGCCCCTAAAGCCACAGCGGCTGAACTCCCTCCTTCCCCTGTCCTACCTCTGCGTGAAGTTGCAGGAGCAGAAGGCATAGTCAGAGTTCATGTCCCTTTCTCCTTTAATGATATGTCTCAAATTGAGAATGATTGGGCTCCTTTCCCGCAGACCCCTCTTGATATATGAAAAAGTTCCAGTATCTCATTCAGTCCTGTGACCATACATGGCATGATTCCTATGTCATTCTTTCCTCTCCCCCATCCTCAAGGAAAAGGAGCAGGTCTGGATGGCAGCCCAAGGTCATGCAGATGATTTACATAAACAGAACCCTGAACAGTATGCTGTGGGCCCCACGGCCATGCCACGAGCTGAGCCCAGCTGGGATTATCAACTTGGCTCTCCTGACCACATAAAAAGGGGCACATGCTTACTTGTCTCATGGAGGGCATGAAAAAGGCCTCTATTAAACAAATCGATTAAAATAAGATTAAGGAAATCACCCGATATCCAAATGAAAATCTTGCCACTTTCATGTCACACCTTACGGAGGCCATCCTAAAATGTAATGATATCAATATAGATCCAGAAGAGGGCAGAGTCTATTTACGTAATCACTTTATATCACAGTCGGCTCCTGACATTTGCAAAAAACTTCCAAAACTAGAGGA
>NW_007817242.1:0-894 GCF_000696425.1 Galeopterus variegatus | reverse complement strand
AAGCACATTCTGCTGCCTGCTCCCTTAGAGTTAAACTTGCTTGTAAAAGCTCAACCTCCAGGGAGTGTTTTTGACAGAGATATACAACACAATGTTCAGGCGTGTTTGAATGCCATTTGCAGTGTGATATCACATCTAATTTCCGAAAACAAAGTCTTTTCAGCTCTAACTCTGTTCTAACAACCACAACTTCGGTTTAGTGAGTTATGCTGGATTCGAGGCCGGGAAGCTTTTCTGATGCTTTTGCACAGAGATTTTGAAACGGAATTCTCACAAGCCGTGTCCAACATAGGCTCCAAAGGGCTTCCCCATGGAACTTGCAAACCTGAATTAGTACAGGCTAGATATGAGAAGCACATTTGTTGCCTGCTGCCTTAGAGTCAAACTTGCTTGTCAAAGCTCACCCTCTAGTGCGTGTTTTTCGCAGAGATATACAACACTATTTTCAAGCCTGTTTGAATGCCGTTTGCAGTGTGATTTCGTGTGTAATTTCCGAAAAAAAACTCTTTTGAGGTCGACCTCTCTTCTATCTACCACAACTTCGGTTCCGTGAGATATTCTGGATTCTAAGTGAGGAAGCTACTCTGATGCTTTCGCACGGAGAATTAGAAACAGAATTCTCACAAGGCTTTTCCACTGTAGGCTTCAATGGGATTCGCCATGGAACTTGGAAATCTGAATTCCTACCGGATAGGTATGAGAAGGACATTCTGCTGCCTGCTCACTTAGAGATAAACTTGCTTCTCAAAGCTCACCCTACAGTGACTGTTTTTGGCAGAGATATACAACACACATTTCAGGCCAATTTGAAATCCGTTTGCAGTGTGATTTCTCGTCTAATTTCTGAAAACCAACTATTTAGAGCTCGACCTCTGTTCTAACTACCACAACTTT
>NW_007817241.1:0-894 GCF_000696425.1 Galeopterus variegatus | reverse complement strand
TTGTTGGACCAGTTTGAGAACCACTGATTTAGACTTAGAGATGTAGGGAAGGTATTTATTCTCTCTAAACCTCACTCTACTCACTGTAAAAGGGCAGTATTTGTAAGAATAAATGAAATGTTTATCAACAGTGTAGTGTAATAGTTACACTGGGTGCTCTATAATTGGTAGCTATTATTGTAATAACTCAAATTCAATTTTAGAATTAAAAAAAACCAAGCTAATTTGCCTATAAATGGCGTATAAATTGCACATACCCTCATACCTACATACCCACCTTCCCTCATTTCAGACAAGATATCAGTTCCACTTATAAAGGTTGTGACTTCAAAGAGAAGCCATTATCTCAGAAGAAATGTGCATCAGGACTCTATGGATTCTGAATAGCTATTGTGTAAGCACTTCTCATAAAACTGTTTGTTTGTACAGAGCTTGTGTCTGTGCATGGAGGGGAGGGAGGGTGGGTTGTTTAGGAAAACTTTATCTCCTCACATTAAAAAGCAGCAGGAAACCAGAGATTAAATCAAAGATATGATTTAAATCATGAAAATATTCTTTGAAATTAGCATGAACATCAGGATGGAAATGTAAAATTTACAGCTTCCTTTTCCTTTCCATTGAAAATAGTGCTGAATGGGAAGAGAGGAAAGGAGACGCTGAGATTGGCTACTGTTATTTCAGTCACAAAGCAGCATTTGTCCTTCAAAGTCTCTTTTCACCAAGTCAACTTCTCGGGGGTCCATCTCCAAATCAAGTAAAAATACCAGCTTGAGGAGAAAAGGAGGCAGAACTGGGGTGAGGACAGGGCAGAAAGGGTATATCCTCAATATGGTCTCTACCCCAGGGGTCAAAGCCCTTCTTACCACTTGCTAGTGTCCTGTAAGCAGCTGGTTT
>NW_007817240.1:6110-6370 GCF_000696425.1 Galeopterus variegatus | reverse complement strand
CAGAGAATAGAATGGTGGTGCCAGGGGCTGGGGAGAGGGGGAAACAGGGAGGCATTAGTCACAGCACAAATTTTTGGTTACACAAGATGAATAAGTCTTAGAGATCTACTATACAGAATGATGCATGTAGTTAACGATACCACATTGTACACTTAAAAATTTGCTAAGGGATAGTGACATCATCAAAATGATGGAATAGACAATTTCCAGCATCACTCCCACCCCCCATAAGCAATCAATTTACAACTACTAAAAAGCAA
>NW_007817240.1:0-894 GCF_000696425.1 Galeopterus variegatus | reverse complement strand
GATACCAAAACCAGACAAAGATACAACAAAAAAAGAAAACTACTGGCCAATATCTTCAATGGGTTTAGATGCAAAAATTCTCAACAACGTGCTGGCAAACAGAATCCAACAGCACATCAAAAAGATTATACACCATGACCAAGTGGGACTCATCCCAGGGATGCAAGGATAGTTCAACATACATATAACAATAAATGTGATACACCACAAAACAAAATGAAAGACAAAAACCACATGATCATCTCAATAGACACAGAAAAAGCATTTGATAGAATTCAACATCCCTTTATGATAGAAACTCTCAACAAATTAGATATAGAAGGAAAGTATCTGAAGACAATAAAAACCATATATAACAAACTCAGAGCTAAAATCATCATGAAAAGGAAAAAGTTGAAAGCTTTTCATCTAAGAACACAAACAAGACAAGGATGTCCACTCTCACTACTCCTATTTAACATAATACTGGAAGTTCTAGCCAGAGCAATTAGGCAATAGAAAAGAATAAAGGGCATCCAAATTGGGCAAGAGGAAGTTAGATTATCCCTGTTTACACATGACATGAACTTATGTATAGAAAAACCTAAAAACTCCACCAAAACACTCCTAGAGCTGATAAACAAATTCAGTAAAGTTGCAGGATATAAAATCAATACATAAAATTCACTAGCATTTCTATGCAACAAACTAGCAGAAAAAGTAATCAAAAAAGCAATCCCATTTACAATAGCTACAAAAACATAAAATACCTAGGAATAAATCTAGCCAAGGAGGTGAAAGATCTCCTACAATGAAAACTACAAAACAGTGATGAAAGAAATTTAAAAGGTCACAAAAAAAATGGAAGGACATTCCATGCTCACAGATTGGCAGAATTAATGTTGTGAAAATGTT
>NW_007817238.1:0-894 GCF_000696425.1 Galeopterus variegatus | reverse complement strand
AAAAAAATCTAGGTAAAGGATTATCTACCTACCTACCTACTTACCTACCTTTCTATATCCCTTTCTTTTCCCCTCCCTCCCTGTTTTTTTCCAAAGAACTCATTTTTTGTTTTATTAATTTTTCTTTGTTGTTTTTCTGTTCTTAATTTTTTTGATTTTTGCTATTATCTTTACTCCTTTCTTCCTCATTCTTGCTTTGGATATAATTTGTTCTTTCTTTTTTTCTAATATCAATCAGTGAATAAATTTCCCTCTAAGCAGTCAGTGCTTTATCTGCTTCTGACAAACATTAATATGTTGTGTTTTTATTTTCATTTAATTAAAAATATTTTCTAATTTCCCTTTTTACTTCCTCTTTCATGCTCTACTTATTTAAAAGTGTGTTGGTTAGGTTCCAAATACTGGAAATATTCTAGATATTTTTCTGTTATTGATTTCTAGTTTGATTCCATTATGTTCTGAGCACATGCTGTTTTACATATTATCATGTATTATTTTAGTTTTCAAAAATTAATTAAGGTTTGTTTTATTACCCTGAATGTGTTCTGATTTGTTAAATGTTTTACGTGCACTTGAAAAGACTGTGTATTTTACCTTACTGGGCAGAGTATTTCATAAACTGTTTCAAGTTTTTTGAGGCTATTTGTCAGATTTTTTAGCACTTATTTTGGCTATTAATTTTTGTCTACTGATTTTGTTCTGTTGACTACTGAGAAAGGAGTATGAAGTCTCTCGCTCTAATTGTGTATCTGGCTATTTCTATTTTTTATTTATATTACTATTATTACTTTTTTTTCAATTTTTATTTTTATTTTTTTATTATTTTTATTTTGTCCATATACAATGTAGTTGATTATTGTGTCCCATCACCAAAACCTCCCTCCCTCCTCCCTC
>NW_007817237.1:0-894 GCF_000696425.1 Galeopterus variegatus | reverse complement strand
TCAAAAAGAAGTATATCCAAATAGGAATAATCATGAATGTCAATCTAAAGGTTTATACATTGGGTATTACACACTAAAGAGTAGCCAGCAATTTTGCAGATACCTGCAGAAATAATAACAATAAATAGATTCAAAGAGATGCCTTGCCAATAAAGTATAAAGAACTCTTACTGGCCCACTGCCAAAAAAAAAAAAAAAAAGTTTACAAATGGAACTAAGAATAAATGAACAGTTAACAGTTTAATTTGACTTACACCCTCCCCTCCCAAAACAAACTCTTCAAAATATCCTACACATTATTTCAAAATTATAATGTTAAATTATCTAATATAAGTATATAATTTTTTGATAATGGTATATTGTTTATTTCATAGAATAAAAGTTACATTGGCTCGTAGTAAATGTGATTCTTTATTTGTGATTCTACGACCCATAAGGAGATATATAAATAAATATATAGTTAGCTCTATGTATGTGCCTGTTGAACTATGAAGCTAAAAGTGTTCAATGTCTGTTATATAAATGTCAATATTTTTCATTGTATTGACTGAAATTTTAATTATTCTTTTTTATGTTATTTTGCATTGAAATTTATATATGTAAAAAAGGGGCCTTAAAATCTGCATATGTAACTTTGATTTTACAAATGAATCGACTTATGTCTGAATAAATTGTCAAAATATGTACAGCTTTCAAGTATAAAATAGAAGCCTAAATTTTGTTTTCCTATCTTCTTGAGTATTATGTTCTCTATTATGCAATAACTATATCATAAATATAACTAGTTTACTTTTAAAAGGTATATGCTGCAGCATCTAATCTTTAATAAGCGTAAATAATCCTGAGCATTTCACCTAACCTGTACTATTTCTCTAAATTTTTATTACTGAAATA
>NW_007817236.1:0-894 GCF_000696425.1 Galeopterus variegatus | reverse complement strand
CCTGTACCAGGCTTTCAGAAATCACCAGGACTTGTACAGCAGGAAGGTCTGCCCAGCCTCATTGATGGCTCCCTTTTAAAATTTGGGGTTGGACTCACATTCAGAAAGAAGAATTGACAAGCCATAGAGGGCACAGGTGGTGGGTTATATCTTCTTTTGTCCCACCCAGTCCTGTGTCCACAGAGACCATCCATGTCCCCAGAGCCTTACACACACTCCCCATAGTATACTCAAGAATACATGTGTGCACTTGTCTTTAATTTTCACTTAAATGGTCAAAAACTCACCTGGTCAGACCGCCCCATGGCTCACTTGGAAGAGTGTGGTGTTGATAAGAAGTCAGGGGTTAAGATCCCTGTACCAGTCATCTTTAAAAAGAAAAAAAACTCACCCTGTTTCTAGTGCCAGGGTTATTCACTTCCTGACACAGGGGGTGACCTCCTCACACCCCTACATGGTAGAGCTTCCTCAAACCCTTTAATGGAAGGCCTTTTCTTCAAAGATGAAACATTCAAGTGGTCAGCTCATTTGGCTAGAGTGTGATGCTGATAACACCAAGGGGAAGGGCTGGGATCCCCATGCCACAACCCCAAAATAAAAAACAGTATGAAGCATCTTTGACGTAACTGCTCTCTAATCAGGGACATTTCAGCACAGAAAAAAATCTGCTGAAATGTCCCTGATTAGAGAGCAGTTACGTCAAAGATGCTTCATGCTGTTTTTTATTTTGGGGTTGTGGCATGGCTTCAGTGGTTACAATGAATTACATGGACAGACATCGCACCTGTCAGGGAATTGTGTGTAGGCAGCATATTACTGGAGAGAGGAGTGGGTTTTTTTTGACTTTTTGACTTGGAAAGACATTGCTAAATTGTCTTCTCTGGATCCTATGAG
>NW_007817235.1:0-894 GCF_000696425.1 Galeopterus variegatus | reverse complement strand
TTTTTCTTATCCTTGAGGTATAAAGTTAGGTTGTTTATTTGAGATCTTTCTTCTTTCTTAATTTTTTAGTGATAAATTACTACATTCTCTCTTAAAACTGCTTTTGCTTCATCCCATACTTTTGGTTTGTTGAGCAAAAAGAACAAAGCTGGAGGCATCACACTACTTGATTTCAAAATATACTGCAAACTTGTAGTAATCAAATTAGCATGGTACTGGCATAAAAACAGACATATAGATTTTATGGAACAGAATAGAGAGCCCAGAAATATATCCATGTTTGTACAGTCAATTGATCTTCAGCAAAGGTGCCAAGAACACACAATGGGCAAAGGACAGTGTCTTCAATAAATGGTGTAGGAAAAACTGGAAGTCTACTTGTAGAAGAATAAAGTTGGACCCTTATCTCACACCATATACAAAAATGAACTCAAAATGGATTAAATAAAGACTTAAACATAAGACCTGGAACTAGAAAACTACTTGAAGAACACATAGTGAAAAAGCTTTTGACATTGGTCAGGGCAATGATTTTTTGGATATGATCTCAAAAGCACAAGCAACGAAAGTGAAAATAGACAAATGGGATTGTGTTAAACTAAGTAAAAACCTGCACAGCAAAGGAAACAATCAGTAGAATGAAGGGCAACCAACAGAATGGGAAAAAAAAATTTGCAGACCACACATCTGATAAAGGGATAATACCTAAAATATATAAGGAACTCATACAACTCAATAGCAAGAAAACAAACAACCTGATTAAAAAGTGGGCAAAGGACCTGAATAGACATTTCTTAAAAAAAAGATACAAATGGCCAAAAGGTATATGAAAAGGTGCTCAACATTACTAATTATTAGGGAAATGCAGATTAAAACCACAGTGAGCTATCACTT
>NW_007817234.1:0-894 GCF_000696425.1 Galeopterus variegatus | reverse complement strand
ATAAAACTAATAAATGAAATAAGACAACCTAAACATCCACTGTTGGAGGAGCTTAGGGGGATGGTTGCATAAATTCCAGCATATGCATTCTGAGGAATATGTAGCCAATCAGAAAATGCATTCAGTCCATCGTGGGCATCAACCTGGAGAGACAGCTGTGACGTCTGGTGGCTGAGAAATAACAAGTTACAGAAAAGCTGTGTCTACCAGAGCTTGCTATTGTCAACAGTAACCACACAAAAAAAATGGTTCCATTTGCTCAAGAGTAGAGTGAATGCTGGCCGACGCTGGGTGATGGAGCTGGCTGGAGAGACGTGGGGAACTGCCACTCTGTTCTCCACTGCGGTGACGGGAATGTTACTGTAGGTAATTCTTTCATTTTTTTGTTTTTTTTTTTTCCTTTTTGTCTTTTTTCGTAACCGGTAACGGGATCGCAACCCTCAGTGTCGCGCCCGCACCACGCTCAACCAGTGAGCGGACCGGTCTCCATATGGGATCCGAACCGTCGGTGGGAGCGCCACCATGCTCCCAAGCGCCGCACTCTACATAGTGCGCCACCGGGCCAGCCCCTGTAGGTACTTCTTTCAATCTGATAATGTAAAAGAAGTGGACATCAAAGCAGTCATTGTGCTTAGATTTGAGGTAGTCAACAGGGAGCCATCCTGGACTCTTAAGCCAGAGAGTCCCAATGGAAGCAGAGTGATGTCATCAGAGCTGCAACCTCCTGAGATGATGCGGCAGTGGCACAGGCAGGGGAGCAGCGTCCTGCCGACTGGAACAGCGGTTCGTCCTGATAGGAGACCGAATGCATCCACATGGTGTCCAGGGAGACAGAGGGAAATAGCAAAAATAAAAATAAATAATCAAAAGACTGCAACAAACTCAGGATGTGAT
>NW_007817233.1:0-894 GCF_000696425.1 Galeopterus variegatus | reverse complement strand
ATGAGCAAAGTCCTCTAGTTACCAGCTACAATTTAACAGAAACAACCCTCCCACCACCAGTTCTGTCCATACAGGTCATTTATTACACCCAGATAAATCTTTGTAGTCACCACCAAAGTGCAGCTACCTCTGGGGTACGATGCAGCCGCTATTTAACTGTCACGTAACATGACAATCGAGTGTCCTATTAGAGCTAAAATTTAATTGTGAAGACGGGTACCATATTTAACTGCAATCCTGGGGGGAATTTAGGTTGACAGGCTGTAATTACCCAAACTGGAACCTGGCCAGGACACACCTACTCTTTGCCAGAAGAGCTATGGGGGTTTTAACCACCGCAGGCCGTAGGAAGCCGGCGTTTCTGCAGGGTGGGGAAGCGGCACTTGCGGCCCCACAGCGCCCCCTAACAAAGCTCCAGGCAAATGCAGACCATCTGGGGAGCAGGCCTTTTTTGACCCTCCACACCTGCAGTTTGCCCCAAAAGCCCTCTGGGGCCCCACCTGGCTCCCATCCATCATGGGTTATCAGAAACCTTCATTTAAAGTTGTGTGGCTGTGGGTCCCGTAGTCAGGGGCTTGCTGGGTTTTATCTGTGTCTGTCTGTCCTGTGTGTCTCTCCCCAGGTCCTGCTGTTTCCCTCTTATCATGACAGAAGTGCTTGTTCTGATAAAATAATTACCCACCGGAGCACAGTGGTTCTCATCACCAGCTGCTGTCTCTGCATAGAGATCAATTAGAGGCATTCTTTTTGTGGGGAAGTGGGCTGGTTGAGCCAGTTTACTAAAAATCCCATTAGAATTCTTTCTGCAAAAAGAATTGCACTTTGGTCTTCCAATGCAGTTGTTACCAGAAATAATAAAAATTGGATCAAGAAAAGGTGGAAATGCGGCTTGCC
>NW_007817232.1:0-894 GCF_000696425.1 Galeopterus variegatus | reverse complement strand
GAAGTTCTCATATTCTGAGCCACCTTCCTATTGTCGATTATGCTCATACCTTGGTACAGTCTGGCTGGCTGGTTGTCCTACAGTTCCCTAGAGATTGCTGTCTCTATTCCTGATGTCATAACCTTGAAACAAGCTTCTTTGTTTGTGTTAGCCTGAGTGAGTTCTTGGCAACCAGAAGAACCTAACATGGAACTGAAAGGCTTAATACAAAGCCTTCCTCCATCCCCAGAGATTCCATATGTTTCAACCCAAAAACATTTCTTGAAGCCCTAGCAGATACCAGGTCCTTTTCTAGACCTTGAGAATAATAAGAACTAATATTTATAGTGTTTTCTGCATATTGGGCATTTTTCCAAGCTCCTCTTAGCTCATCTCATTCTCATAACACAATTCTGTAAGTAAAATCATTTCCATTTACAGATGAGGAAGCTGAGGCACAGAGTGTTTAAAGAACATGCTTAAGATCTCACAGCTGGTAGGAGTCATGGCTCTTAATTTGGATTTCTCCAGAAGCAGCCCCAAGACAAAAGTTTGAGTGCAAGTAGGGGAGTGAAGGGGAGTGAGGAAATGAGACAAAAAAGGGAAGGAAGGTGGAGCTAGAATATGAACCCAGGTGTCCTGGCACCAGATATGCACCTGTGGCTACTCTGCTGTATGAATATGGCCATGCTCTTCCCTCAAGGAGGTCACTGTGGGGAACCAGGCGGGAACCTGACTTCCCTCTTACAAGATGGTGTGTTCAGACTTTGATGAAGTGGGAGGGAGCTCTGGGCAGAAAGAGCTGGATTCTGTTGGGATTGGGGTAAGGGCTCTAAGAAGCTTCTCTGAGGAGGTGACATGGGGCTGGGCCTTGAAAGATGATCAGGACAGACTGGGCAGTGGGAAAGGTATAGA
>NW_007817231.1:0-894 GCF_000696425.1 Galeopterus variegatus | reverse complement strand
TAAGAATCTCATAGCATATGATCTACCCTCTTAACAAATTGTCAAGTGTATGGTACAGTATCGGTAACTATATGCATATTGTTTTACGACAGTTTTCTAGAGCTTTTGTATCTTGCATAACTGAAACTGTATAACCTTTGAACACAAACTTTCCTCTTCCTCCCACCCACAACCCCTGATAACCACCATGGTACTTTTTGCTTCTTTGGGTTTGACTATTTTAGATACCTCATATATGTGGATTCGTGCTTTATTTGCTCTTCTGTGATGCCCTTATTTCACTTAGCTTAATGTCCTCAAGCCTCATCCATGTTGTAGCTCAGTCTGCACGGCAGTCCCAGTGTGTGCGCCCTGAGCCTTCACCCGTCTTCCAGCAGGCTCCCAGTGCAGGGGTTGAAAGTTCCCCAAACTCAGTCTATAATAAGATAAACAGCATCCATGGACCTGGGTTGAGACTTACCCAGAACTTTCTCAACCTAATGCCATATTTGGTCCCCTGATAGTATGTATAACTCCACAAGGCCATTTCTAGACAGTGGCTACTGTTTCCATTACGGAGGGGCTTTCTGAAATGGAAATCTTATTGCAAATATTTTTTTAGCTTAATTTAAATGTTTTGGTATTCCTCTTTTGTTTGTCTAAACAGATTAGGCTGGAGGGTCTTGAAATCTTTAAAACCAGTACAACCTGCAACTTGAAAACCAGCTTCTTGTAAGCACAGTGCCACGCCCAAACAATGAAGAGTGTACAGAGGACTCCACACGGATCTCAATTCTAAAGCATCACCTACACCCAGAGAGCAATTTGGGGCTGTGGCCCTCAAGGCTGGGTGGAAGGGCTCCATTGTATGTGTTTAACTACAACGGGGGGTGACGCGTACACACTTCAGGTACA
>NW_007817230.1:0-894 GCF_000696425.1 Galeopterus variegatus | reverse complement strand
CGATCCGTTGCCGGACACGGAAAAAGACAAAAGACAAAAAAAAAAAAAAAAAGAAAGAAAGTAAAAATTTCTTTTCATGCTTTTTACAATCAGAACATACAAATATTTTGTACAGACAATCACATGAAAAGTTAATTTTAGTTAAATACAGTGTGAAAGTATTCAATGAAAATTATTATTGTAATAATGGGCATGAAGCGACAAGGGGCAGAAACACTTTATTTTGGAAGGTTGGGAGTGAGGTGAAGGATAGGAGATATTCACGATACAATCCAAAATGAAGATTTTTAAATATTTCAATTTAATAGGAAAAGATGTAATTAAATGTGAAGAAAATGGTATTATAAATGTTTTCTCCCTTTACCCATCTTCCTTGCTTTTCCTTTCACACCCACCCATTTGCCTCATCATATTTGAGGACCTTAGGAAACTTTCTGTATTCCATAACAAACTGAGTTTTAATTCATGTTTAGATAGTGTAAGATTCAACCTGACTCTGACTTGTTTTCTACACCAAAAATTACAAATATTTTACGTAGCCCCAATCTGATCTCACAATTAATACAAGTGAGTTATCTACGTACTCAGAATAGAATACAGAGGACAGATAAGGTGTACACAATGTATTGCACTAATGTGAAAAGAGTGAATAACATCTATTTATTAGTTAATTACCAGTATGAATTTAATAAAACACAAAATATCATAATTTTAGTACTAGAAAGACCTTTAGAGTTTATCTAGTTTGTAACTTTGGCTTTATAGGTGAGGAAACTGAGATCCAGATAGGATAAATAATTTACAATACATGAAAGAGCTTGGCACTGACAGAGCTGGGACTTAAATATGTGACTCCCAATGGCTGTAATGGTCCTTCCTCTATACCACACTGCA
>NW_007817229.1:0-894 GCF_000696425.1 Galeopterus variegatus | reverse complement strand
CCTGTACCAGGCTTTCAGAAATCACCAGGACTTGTACAGCAGGAAGGTCTGCCCAGCCTCAGTGATGGCTCCCTTTTAAAATTTGGGGTTGGACTCACATTCAGAAAGAAGAATTGACAAGCCATAGAGGGCACAGGTGGTGGGTTATATCTTCTTTTGTCCCACCCAGTCCTGTGTCCACAGAGACCATCCATGTCCCCAGAGCCTTACACACACTCCCCATAGTATACTCAAGAATACATGTGTGCACTTGTCTTTAATTTTCACTTAAATGGTCAAAAACTCACCTGGTCGGACCCGCCCATGGCTCACTTGGAAGAGTGTGGTGTTGATAAGAAGTCAGGGGTTAAGATCCCTGTACCAGTCATCTTTAAAAAGAAAAAAAACTCACCCTGTTTCTAGTGCCAGGGTTATTCACTTCCTGACACAGGGGGTGACCTCCTCACACCCCTACATGGTAGAGCTTCCTCAAACCCTTTAATGGAAGGCCTTTTCTTCAAAGATGAAACATTCAAGTGGTCAGCTCATTTGGCTAGCGTGTGATGCTGATAACACCAAGGGGAAGGGCTGGGATCCCCATGCCACAACCCCAAAATAAAAAACAGCATGAAACATCTTTGACGTAACTGCTCTCTAATCAGGGACATTTCAGCACAGAAAAAAATCTGCTGAAATGTCCCTGATTAGAGAGCAGTTACATCAAAGATGCTTCATGCTGTTTTTTATTTTGGGGTTGTGGCATGGCTTCAGTGGTTACAATGAATTACATGGACAGACATCGCACCTGTCAGGGAATTGTTTGTAGGCAGCATATTACTGGAGAGAGGAGTGTTTTTTTTTTGACTTTTTGACTTGGAAAGACATTGCTAAATTGTCTTCTCTGGATCCTATGAG
>NW_007817228.1:0-894 GCF_000696425.1 Galeopterus variegatus | reverse complement strand
AAAAAGTGAAACTGACTTTTCCCAGGATCACTTGGCTTATAAGTGACAGAGCTAATGTTTGGTTTTCTATCCCCAGCATCTGAGCTCTTGACTGATGCTCTACACTTTTCTAAGCCCTTAGAAATGGAAAACATTTTAAGTCAACTAAAAGTTTTCCAAAACATTGTACAAAAGCCATCTGTAGATGATGTCAAAACTGAGTAAAATCCACAAAGTTCAGCAGCAAGAACTCTAGTTCAACAGAATGTTTCGGAACCTTACAGCTCCACTGTATATATGGCAACCTGGGCTATGGAGTGGAAGGGAGACCTTGTCAGGAATCCTTCTCTGACCAGTGGGCTTGCCCAATCTAGACCTAAGGTGTCAAAGAAACAGCTCTAATTGACATGATTTTCAGTTTTCTTAAAAAGCAAAAGACAATGAATATTTTAAAGGGCCAAGTATTATAAAATAGTAAACGAATGATGAAAATAATCAAAATGCACAGTTTCTAGGATTCCAGGTAAACTAGAGTCCAGAAGCCTAGAAGAAAAGCAAGTCAGAAGTTAGTAAATTAAATTATTCTAAATTCATTTAATGCAAACAGTTTGTCAAATAAAATGAAAATAGTGTAGATACGCACAGCTTACAACCTCTTGAGGTCACCAGGCAGAAAAAGCTGGGATGACTTTCCCAGAAATAAATAAAAGATTTACAAATGATATTCACCACTGAAACATAAGATAGACGTACGGGGCCAAAGAAGATGCAGTTTCTGTAAGGAGCCAGAGTCATTGTAAATACATTTGACATTGAGAATTTAAGGACTTTTACAGAAATACATGGTTTAAAATATCACATCTCATCCAAGGGACCTAAAGTTTCAAATAAAGCAGTTAAATGCTGGATGCAGCA
>NW_007817227.1:0-894 GCF_000696425.1 Galeopterus variegatus | reverse complement strand
GACTTGATGATTTCCATTCCTTTGGGTATATTCCCAGTAGTGGGATAGCTGGATCGTATGGTAGATCTATCTTCAGCTGTTTGAGGAACCTCCAAACCATTTTCCATAGGGGTTGCACCATTTTGCATTCCCACCAACAATGTATGAGAGTTCCTTTTTCTCCGCAACCACGCCAGCATTTATCTTTCAGCGTCTTTTGGATCATTTGTATACCAGATCCTATCACCTCTCTTTTGCTCAACAACTTCATCACTGTCCTCTGCCTCCTACATCATCAATTCTCCACTCACTGTCCCTGACTGATTATGCCATCACCACGCAAATATCCTATAGTCTCTCCCATCTTAACAGTACCTTCTTTTAACCTCACATCCTTTTGTCTTGATACTGCTTCTCTGCTGGTCCTTTTTATAGAAAATCTCCCTGAAAGAGTTGTCTGTACTCATTATTGTCCAGTTCCTCTTTTGTCATTATCTCTTTGACCAATTCCAGTCAGGTTTTTGCCCTCATTGCTCCAATGAAACTGCTTATCAATGTCACCATGACACTAAATCTATTGGACAGTTCTCAAATTTTATTTTACTTGAACTCCTGATAACATTTCATCAAGTTGATCACTCTCTCAATCATAAAACACTACTTTCACTAATCTTTCATAACGTCACACTATCTTGGTTGCCCTATTTCAATTTGCTTTTTCTAAGTTGCCTTCAAAATTGCTTCAACCTCTATATGACATGGGTGTCTTAGGACTCAGTCCTTGCCCCTCTTCTCTGGTTTATGGTTTTAATTACCTCAGATACACTAAAGATCCCCACCTATGTATCTTCCGACCTGTCTACCTTCCACTGACTTTCAGACTCATATATTTAACTGACTTGATACTATTTTCAC
>NW_007817226.1:0-894 GCF_000696425.1 Galeopterus variegatus | reverse complement strand
GTTGTTCTTTTTCATGTATAATTATTAAAGTCAAGTAGTTTTATTAAAATATTATTCAATATGGACTGTTCTGGTGAGATACTGTAGTAAAACAATGTTCCTATTCAATAACTAGTCTCAATTTGTCCCACTCCACCCACCAAGAAATAAATTTAGCTTTAATACTCCATAGGGCATGTGTGTTGGTGTGCTTGTGTGTGTTTTCCAGCTAATGCCATTGCTTTGGCTTTCTGTTTTACCTGTTGACTCTGGCAAAAATACTGCATGTTCCCTACCTTTGTTCTATATCTACATTGAATTATTTTTCCTTATGTTGAAAATTAAAATTATCAACATCCTTTTAATGACTGCAGAACTGTAATAATATCACCCTTTTCATTCCTGATACTGGTGATTTTCTTCTGCTTTTATCTTCTTTTTTCTAGTAGAGATTTATCAATTTCATGGGCTTTTTCAAAGATCGCCATTTTTTATTGATTTTTCTCTACTTTTTCATATTTTTTATTTTATTGATTTTGCTTTGTTCTTTATTATTTGCTTCCTGCTGACTGCTTTCTGTTTATTTTGCTCTTCTTATCTAATCTTGAAGTAGAAACTGAAATAAAATTGGCTCATGCAGTTATTCATCCTGAGAAGTCCAAAATTTTCAGGGTGGGCTGGCAGGCCCAGGAGAGCTGATGGTATAGATTAAGTTTAAGAGCAGTCTGCTGAGGAATTTCCTCTTGCTTGTAGGGGTAAGACTTTTTGTTCTATTCTGGTCTTCAACTGAGTGGATAAGGCCCACCCACATTATGAAAGGCAATCTGCTTACTCAGTGTTCACTGACTTAAATGCTGATTTCATCCCAAACAGCCTGCAAATTGACACATACAATTAATCATCACGGTGGTATAA
>NW_007817225.1:0-894 GCF_000696425.1 Galeopterus variegatus | reverse complement strand
CAAACTCCTTCAAAAGGCATTGAGATGACATAAAGAGATTGGAATATGGAGGACAGAATGAAAGTAACACCATGCAAGTAATAGGTGCCCTACAAAGGAAACAAAATAAATAACTGAAGGGAAAGAAACATTTGAAAAAAATAATAATTTGCTCGTGTTTCATGTTGAGAGGACTCATTGAGTGCCAAGCAGGTTAGATAAGATAAACAAACAGACAAAAAACACTTAAAACGTTATAGACATTAAGTACATAAAAAACAAACAAAAGATTCTAGTTTCCGGGCCGGCCCGGTGGTGCACTGCTACAGTGCGCCGCTTGAGAGTGTGGCAGCGCTCCCGCCGAGGGTTCGGATCCCACATACAGACCGGCCGCTCACTGGCTGAGCGAGGTGCGGGCGCAACACTGAGGGTTGCGATCCGTTGCCGGTCACGAAAAAAGACAAAAAGGAAAAAAAAAAAAAGATTCTAGTTTCCACTGGGAATGAGCATATCAGTTACAAAAGAAAAAGAATCATATTGACATCAAACTTCTCAACAGCAACACTGGATGCAAGATAATGGAGTCGTGTTATATTTTCAACATATTCTTTAACAGTTACAGGTGTTAGGATGTAATAAAAATATCCTCAGGCATACATGACTTCCGGTTTACTTTACAAAGATCCTCTTTGAAAGCATTCTTGGAGGAAGTTCTCTGATGAGAAGAGGAATAAATGCAGAAGAAATGATAAGATATGTGGGAGAAAATAATAAGTAACTTAGTAAAGTTCATTATTATGTCAAAAAAAAAAGGACCTAAAAAAGTATATTTATAAAAATGTAAAACTAACTTATAGTTGATTAAAACATAGTTGGGGGAAAGTGGTAAGTATATTCATAATGATCTTTGTTCAG
>NW_007817224.1:0-894 GCF_000696425.1 Galeopterus variegatus | reverse complement strand
GGGCTAGGGCTAGTCTTAGGGCTAGGGGTAGCGGTATGGTTAGGATTAGGTCTAGGGTTAGGGTTTGGGTTAGAAGTAGAGTTATGTTTAAGGTTAGGGTTAGCGCTGAGTTACGGCTAGGGTTAGTGTTAAGGCTAGGGGTAATTTTACTTCTAGGCTTATGGCTAAGTTTAGTGTTAGGGATAGGGTTAGTATTAGGGCGAGGTTTAGGGTTAGGGTTAGAGCTAGGGCTAGGATTAGGGTTAGTGCTCATGTTAGGTCTAGGGTTAGGTTTAAGTCTAGGGAAATGTTTAGGATTAGGGTTTGGTTTATTGTTAGGGCCAAAGCTAGGGCTAGGGTTAGGTCAGGGTTAATGTTACGGGTCGGGTTAGGGTTACGGTTATGGTTAGTGTTAGGGTTAGGGTTAGGATCACGGCTAGGGCTCGGGCTAGGATTAGGATTAGGGTTAGGATTACGTTTAGGGTTAAGGCAAGGGTTAGGGTTAAGGCTAGGGTTATGGTTAGATTTACTTATAGGGTTAGGTTTTGGGGTTACTTATAGGGTTAGGTTTTGGCCTAGGTCTATTGTTAGGGTTAGGTTTAGGTTTAGGGCTAGTGTTAGGGTTAGGGTTATGTTTATGGTTAGGGTTAGGGTTAGCGTTAGGTTTAGGGCTAGGGTAGGGTTAGGGTTAGAGTTAGGTTTAGGGTTAGGGCTATGTTTAGGATTAGGACTAGGGCTAGGCCTATGGCTAGGTTTAGGGCTAGTGCTACGGTTAGGGTTAGGGTTAGGGCTCGGCCTAGGGTTAGAGCTACAGGTAAGGCCTGGGCTTGGACTAGGGCTATGTGTAGGGCTGAGGTTAGTTGTAAGTCTACTGTTAGGGTTAAGGTTAGGGTTAGGGCTAGCATCAGGGTTAGG
>NW_007817223.1:0-894 GCF_000696425.1 Galeopterus variegatus | reverse complement strand
CAAGGGCATGGACACAATGCAGCCAGGTTCCTTGCTATGGTGTAGCAAGGGTGATCTTTTGACCAATTCCCAAAAAGTTCCTCATTTCTATCTGAGACCTCATCATCCGCATGGCCTTTACTGTCCACATTTCTATCAGCATTCTGCTCGCCACCACATAAGTCTCTAAGTCATTCTGAACTTTCCCTCATCTTTCTATCTTCTTCTAAGTCCTCCAAACTCCTCCAACCTTTGCCCATTACCCAGTTCCAAAGCTGCATCCACATTTTCAGGTATCTGCATAGCAACACCCCACTCCTCCATACCAATTTCTGTTTTAACCCATTTTGTGTTGCTATAACAGAAATACCTGAGACTGGGTAATTTATAAAGAAGACAGGTTTATTTGGCTTATGATTCTGGGACAGCTGCATCTGGCACGGGCCTCAGGCTGATTCTACTCATGGCAGAAAGTGGCAGGCAGCCATACAAGCAGATCACATGGCGAGAGAGGAAGCAAGAGAGAGAGAGAAAGTGCCAGGGTCCTGTAAACAACAAGCTCTAGTGGAAACTAATCGAGTGAGAACTCACTCACTACCGCTCTTCCCCCAGGGAGAGCATTAATCCATTCATGGGGGATCCGCCCCCATGACTCAATCAGTTTCCAACACTGCCACATTGGAGATCAAATTTCCACATGAGGGGCCGACCCCATGGCGCACTCGGGAGAGTGCAGCGCTGGGAGCACAGCGACGCTCCCGCCGCGGGTTCAGATCCTATATAGAGATGGCCGGTGCACTCACTGGCTGAGCACAGTGCGGACGCCACCAAGCCAAGGGTTGCGATCCCCTTACCGGTCACAAAAAAAAAAAAATTTCCACATGAGTTTTGGAGGGGACAACACATCCAAACTCC
>NW_007817222.1:0-894 GCF_000696425.1 Galeopterus variegatus | reverse complement strand
AAGAAGAGCAACACACAAATTAATTGCTGCTCCGAAGATGAGCCTTTTACTTTTTAATTAACGCTCTGTCCTTAGCCCAAAAGCACGAGCGGAATACACGGCGTGCAGGCCTGGGCGCCTCTCGCTGGGACACTGCCTGTTCTCCTGGGGCTTCCTCTGCTCTCATCGGATGTGTTTAAATTGAAGATGCAGCCCTGGCAGTGTGTGTAATTCAGTGATGCAAACAGCGTGGGATGGTGCCACCCGGCACTCTGGGCGTGGGAGGACAGCTGGGACATCAGCCTTCCTTTCCTCTTCGTGGCTCTGTTCCCTCCAGAGGAGGACCTGGGCACACGAGTCATGGCGTGTCTTTTTCAGCTGGGTGAGGCAGGAGGTATAGGGAGGCGATGCCGGATAATATTTGGGGAGGACATGCAGAACACCCGGGCTTAGACTGTGCCTCTCTGCCTTGTCTTCCTCCCCCTCACTTCCCTGTGACTCCTCATCCACTCCTGGGGACCCCAGAGTCAGGGTGGAGTAGAGTTACCATAACAGTCACACACGGGAGTGAGAGGCGGCACAGGTGGCATTTCAAGGGCGATCTGACACACGGTGCGGTGCTTTGTCTGAGGCACGTCTTCAGTCTTTGCTAACAGGAAGGGGAAAGGGCTGATCTCCAGTTTCACCCTCTCGCATCTGGTCAGCTTTGAAAATCCCCCGCTCTACGTGCCAGGCACGGAGGATGCAGAGGCACTAGGGACAGTACCATTGTTATGTTCAGGTGCTCCCGGGCCAGCAGGGAACATGGAAAAGTGAATAAGCACAAACCAATGAGTTTTGTTTTTTTCTTTTTTCTTTTATTTTTTGCATAGAGGCATGAACGAATCCTCTGTGGAGGACTGTTCAGTAAGAGGA
>NW_007817221.1:0-894 GCF_000696425.1 Galeopterus variegatus | reverse complement strand
ACTGTACCATTTACCCATTTAAAGTGCTCATTTACCCATTCTGGCCAGCCAAAAATAAAAAAAAAAATAAAAAAAAAAATAAAGTGCTCTTTTGGTTTTTAATATTTTCACATATGTATGTGACAATGGTCATAATCATTTTAAGGACATTTTCCTTCCCACCAAAAGAAACCCCTATCCTTTGGTTATCAGCCTCCAATCTCCCACCTTCAACCCCACCTCACCCCCAGCCCTAGGCAACCACTAATCTACTTTTTGTCTCTACAGATTTGCCTATTCTAGACATTTCATATAAGTGGATCATACAATATGTGGCCTTTTGTGTGTGGCTTCTTTCACTTAACACATTTTCAAAGTTCATCCATGTTGTAACATGATCAGTATTTCTTTCCTTTTTACGGCCAAATAATATTCCATTGTATGGTTATACCACATTCTAATTTTCCATTGATTTGTCGGTGGACATTTGGAAGACTTACTCTTTTAAAAATTTATTTCTAATTGTGGTAGAAGACACATGACATAAAATTTACGACCTTAACCATTTTTGGTTTTTGTCTTTTTTCACCTTAACCATTTTTAAATGTACAGTTTATTTTTAAATAAACAATTCACATTGTTTGCAACTAATCTCCCAAACTTTTTTATCTTGCAAAACTGAAACTTTATACCCATTAAACTGTTCCCGATTTCCCCTCCCCCCCAGCCCCTGGCAACACCATTCTACTTTCTCTCTCTATGAATTTGCCTGTTCTTGGTACCTCGTGTAAGTGGAATCATACCATATTTGTCTTTTTGTGATGGCTTACTTAACTGAGCATACTATTTTCAAGGTTTATCCATGTCATAGCATATATCAGAATTTTACTCCTTTTTTTTTTTTTTTTTTTTTTG
>NW_007817220.1:0-894 GCF_000696425.1 Galeopterus variegatus | reverse complement strand
GTTTTGAGATTTTTTTCTGTCTCTCCAAAAGGGACTCTGATAAAGTGTGATTTTTTTTTTTAAATAAACATAATAGCATCAAATATAAGGTCACGCAGGGCCCCTGAGAGCGGCATGGGAGGTGCAGCAGGGAGGCCTTATTAGTGCCTGCCTCGTAACGTGGGGGTCACTGTGATGGGTGGGGCCCAGGGACCCTGGACACGGTGTCCTGCACCTACAGAGTGCAGCTCTGGAACCACCCACCTGGGTTCAAATCCTTCCTTGCTACCTTGTGCAAGCTATTTAACCCCTCTGGACCACCCCTTCTTTGTCTCTCACATGGAACTTATAATAGAAACGACAGCAGCAGTAACAGCAACAACAATACCTTTTCCAAAGAGCTGTTGTGAGGTTTGTACAAAATATTGCATAGAAAGCTCTCTTGGCACAGCCTGACATATAACATGTATTCAATAAATGTTAGCTATTTTTGTAAGTGTTCAAGGGCAATTTTACAAAGCACTCAACAAAGCTGGCTCATAGTACGCTTTATGTAGTGCTAGTTCTGTTTCTCTGCTTGGTGTTAGGATTATTTTCCCGCCCTCACTGTCCTTCTTGGGAATTCTGAGAGGGTGGAGTCATGGACACAGCATGGACTCTGAAGTCAGACCAACCTGTGTGGACTGGGGAGGGTGCACAAGCCTCGCAGCTCCAGGCTTCTGCTCCATGGAGTGCGGGGGTTGCCTCCTACTTCAGAGTGTCGGAGGAGAGAGACCCGCTCGGCTGGCACCCTGAAGGCACTCATGGGACGCTCGTCCCTACTCGGCACATGCACGTCCTCCTTCAGCACTGCGGCTTGTCCCTCAGGACGTGCTCCCTCAGTCACAAGGCTTGGAGAACTGATGGGACATCTTC
>NW_007817219.1:0-894 GCF_000696425.1 Galeopterus variegatus | reverse complement strand
TTAGCATTTTTGTTTTGCTGGTAGGTATTGTTATTTCTTGCATATTCATGGCAGTGATGGTTGCTTTTGTGGTATCAAACCCCGTACTTCCTTGAGAATTTCTTGTAGGGCTGGTTGTGTGGAAGTGAACTCCTGCAGTTTTTGTTTGTCTGAGAAATACACTATTTGTCCTTCATTTCAGAAGGAAAGACTTGCTGGGTAAAGTATTATTGGCTGGCAATTTTTGTCCTTTAGTGTTTTGAATATATCATCCCATTCTTTTCTGGCTTGTAGAGTTTCTGATGAAAAGTCTGATCTTATTTTGATAGGGGCGCCCTTTTGGGTGACTTACCACTTCTCTCTTGCAGCTTTTAAGATTCTCTCTTTGTCTTTGAGTTTTGTCAGTTTGATTATCACATGTCTTGGAGAAGATCTTTTTGTGTTGAATGTGTTTGTTGATCTTTGGGTTTCCTGAATCTGGAGATCTGTGACTTTCCCTATACCTGGGAAGTTTTCTGCTATTATTTCATTGAATATGTTTTCAAAGCCATTTCCTTTTTCCTCCCTTTCTGGAATACCCATGATTCGGATATTTGAGCACTTAAAGTCGTCAGTTGTCTCTCCTAGATTTTTAAATTTTTTTGATTCTTTTTTCTTTTATCTGGTCTGCCTGTGATAATTCAAACAGCCTGTCTTTAATGTCAGAAATTCTCTCTTCTGCTTGTTCAAGTGTGCTGGTTAGACTCTCTGTTGTGTTTTTTATTTCATTGAATTAATCCTTCAGCTCCACAAGCTCAGCTACATTCTTTTCAAGGCACTGATTTCTTTGTATATTTCTTCTTTCAGATCCTGTGTATTTTTTTCTCATTTCATTGTGTTGTCTAACTGAGTTTTCTTGTATCTCATTTAGTTTCC
>NW_007817218.1:0-894 GCF_000696425.1 Galeopterus variegatus | reverse complement strand
TAACATCTCCAAAAAATGCCAGTAAATTTAAAACTATTCCTTTTTCATTTAATCCTATAAACATGGGTTTCTAGAGCAGATAATAACATCTCCAAAAAATGCCAGTAAATTTAAAACTATTCCTTTTTCATTTAATCCTATAAATATGGGTTTCTAGAGCAGATTTTCACCAAAAGTACTGGATTAGTTTAAAATATCAGTACATTTATGTCGAACAATTTAGGTATTTTATATTCCCCAAAGCAATAATTATCTGGCTGCAAAAGTTTTTAATTATCTGGCCAGTCAGAGTGGAATGAATTTCATCCTCAATTGGTAAACTTAGAATAGCAAATTTATTGTGTGTGTATTTTCTAAGTAACATATTATTAATGAAAAAAGTTAGGAAAAATAAACAGTTGCTGACACCTTTCATTTTTTTAAACTGTAAATGCATTATTTACTGTTGATGCCAAATAAGTTTTTAAATAAGCAACTTGGGATGCATTTTAGCACAAATATCCCTCTAACCACCTTCATAATTAAGTAAATTGCTTTCTTTAAGTATTTATTCATTCCATGCATATGCCCATGAAAATTACTTTTGCACCTTTTAAATAAATGTATTGCTTCCCGAATGGGTAAAAGTATATTTTCTTCAACCAATGAAATGTATCAGAGAAATAAGCAGAAGGTACAGTCTACTGACATAAATCATACATAGTAAAGAGCCAATGTCCATTAATGCAGAACAAACAAATGTGAGGAAGACAAATCAACATCCAAGATATATGCATTTTATTCTCGCCTATTAAAAGTGTTGTCATCACGTTGCCCATCCCCACCACCACCCCACCCCACACACACTTCTCAAATCATTAATAGGAGCGGAGTCAGTATCTGTGCTTTCTCTAT
>NW_007817217.1:0-894 GCF_000696425.1 Galeopterus variegatus | reverse complement strand
TTTTTTTTTTAATCTGGTGAATAAAAACCTTGAGCTTTGTTAACTAATTTTTTTCTGGTGTTGGGGAGTTTATCTTTTGGCTGGGTCAGAGAAGTCTAGGGTTGTTATTTGAATCTTCCATGCTAAACTGCTTTTTAAAATACAAAAAATAATAATAATATAAACAGAAGTTACTCAACAATGTGATATTAACCTAGGCTTCTTTGAGAGCAAAAGTGAATGCAGTAGGGTCTGCCAAAGGCAATGGGGAAAAGAAGAGTAAAATAATATTATTGCTAGAATTCAATATATGTCTGTTCCAAATGGAAATCTGTTTTTTAGAGTACATTAATTTTACATTGGTTTACTTTTCTGTTAGAATCCTTGAAGCAAATCCTAAAGTACTCATCTGAAAACTGGTTTCTTTCTCAAATTTTCTTAATGAAAGTATTGGAAGGTTGACTGCCACATGAAATATATAGAAACTAAAGTTACTCTAAAGCACGGGGTAGTTTTTAAATCAAGAAAATCATTGAACAGTTGATTGTAAAGAATATTGCAAACAACAAGAATCTGGTTTTCCTTAATATTCGACTTTTTTTGGTGCAAAATTGCTTTTTTTTAACTTCTTCATGCAAATCATTAACATGTGTGAGCCATTAGCATGTGCATATTTTGATTTAATGTTTCCTTTTATGTTTTGCTTTTAAAACATTTACTATATATACAAATTAATTTTCAATTAATCAAAGAAAATAATTCGTGTGATTGAACATGTGTTTGGAAGGTTGGTAAAAAATATTTCTTTACTTAAAATTATGAGTTATTTTCTCAGTAGTTAAGAATCATTCTGTTCAGTAAGATCACACAATTAATTTTTTGATGGTAAGATCATTAGGATAAAGTAAAAGGCAC
>NW_007817216.1:0-894 GCF_000696425.1 Galeopterus variegatus | reverse complement strand
TTTTTAATATTTATTTCTTTACTAAAAAATACTGAATGCTGACTTAAATACAAATAGGTAGTAAGTTGGCATCTAGGTATCATTTCAAAGAAAAAAAATGTTAATTCCTGAAAAAAATGTATATGTAAAGTTTCTGTCCTATTTGCTTCTACTCAACAAAGAAGACTGGGGTAGGCAGGTTAATCTCTACTTGTTACCAGATTTGGGTCAGAGAATATCATTCTCTCTATTTAGAATATCATCTCTATATATAGGAAGACAGTGTCCCAATAAACATTTACTGAATATTTAATATGGTATAAATTTGAACTAGCTTGCAAAAGGCATTGATAAAAACCAAACATGCTATTAACCTTGATGTCTGTACAGGTGGGCACATATGAAATTTTTAAAGACTCAGATTTTAATGTCATTTCTGCCATGAGGCCATTCTTTATATGATTACTATAGCCTTTTGATTACTGACTAGGTGCTAGGCAGTTTACATACTTTAACTTGGTTAGTCTTCAAACTATTCTAATATCTCATTTAACAGATGAGAACAGCACATCCCAAAGAGATAAAGTAAGTTGCCCAAGGTCACCTAGAATCCACCCAGTTCTGTCTGACTACAAAACCATTTCAAATATGACACCATTTCCCCAAATTCCTGGTTCATTGGTAGGTTGATTTGGGTTAAAGAGTAAGGATGATTTTATATATGTGTGTGTATATATATTTCATATATATAACACATTACATTGCATATGTATTACATCTTGCATATTTTTTCTGCTTATATACATGAAGTGCTTTGAGCACTTGGGCCACAATTTACTCTCTTGTTCCAGAGAATACAAAACAAAACAAAAAACAAAACTACCAAAACTCTGTGTGTGTGTGTGTGTGTGTGTG
>NW_007817215.1:0-894 GCF_000696425.1 Galeopterus variegatus | reverse complement strand
GCCCAGGGCAGCCGTGCCTGCTGCCGTCCCAACGCTGCCCCTCCAACACTGCCCCCTGAGCTGGGGCCTAGGCCAGGAGGGCCGACCTCCCCTGGTGCTGCCCCTCCCCATTCCCCTTCCTGCAAAAAAGAGGCAAACATTTACACTTGTGGCCAAGGGAGCTGTGGGTTGGCTTATCTGCCATGGTCCAAGCAGCTGAATTCTGCAGGATGGTGGTCATGTGAGGAGGGCCTGAAGCACCAGCTGGTTCCCTGTTTCTGCACATTCCTGCCACAGGGCACCAACCTCTCTTGGAGGGGATGCCCCTGGGTTTGTTGCTTCTGAGAAAGAAAACAAGCAGCCCCTAATGTGTCTGACACTCATAGCCAGGCCCTGTTATTCCCCTGTGGGACAAGAACAATCTTACAGGACACAGACCCTACACAAAGTTACCATGAGACCATGATAAAATGAGATAAAACAAGGCCACTTCCTAATTTTGTCTAAGCAGATACACAAGTAAGGTCACTCTTCTACCTACAATGAACCCAATCATAGAATCACCCCTTGCCTTCTGACAGCATGCAATCTAGAGCCAAATCCTCTTTCCTTAGCTCATCCCACAAATCACCCAACCAAAGTTCAAATCCTGTAATAGTTTCTTCCTAACACACTTATGCTGAGACACCCCAAAATTGCCCCACGTTATGCTTTCTCTCTCACTGCATCAAGTAATAAGCCCAACTTGTTTAACTGGGGGAAAAAATCCGTGTATAAGTGGACCTGCACAGTTCAAACCCATGGTGGTCCACGGTCAACTTATAACAAACCTCTGCATATTCCTCACTTGTATTAAGAATTAAAATATTACAGATACAGTTGGTGCCATCCTCCCTAATCCCATTCCCTTCCCTA
>NW_007817214.1:0-894 GCF_000696425.1 Galeopterus variegatus | reverse complement strand
TTGACCTTCCTGATCTTACCACAGAGCCCTTCAGATCTGGGTCTAGAGGTCAGAGATGGAGGATGTCAGAGATGAGAATGTCCTGAGAATGGACGGAGCCTTGTGGCAAGGATGCGGATGCCCTTAGAAGCTGAGAGTAGCCCCTGGCTGACAGCCAGCCAGGCAATCGCGACCTCAATACTACAACCACAAGGAACTGAATTCTGCCAACAACAAGAATGAACATGGAAACAGAGTTTTCTCCAGGGCTTCCAGATGAGAACTCAGCCTGGTGGACACCTTGATTTCAGCCCTGTGTTCTAATCCCTGAAAGATCCCAGAGAACACAGCCATGCTATGCTGGACTTCTAGTCTACAGAACCATGAACTATAAAAGGGGGTGCTGTTTTAAGGTGCTGAGTTTGTGCAAATTTGTTACACAGCAATACAGGGGCTGTAAATTGGTGCAGCCATTATGGAAAGCAGTATGGTGTTTCTTCAAACAACTACAGATAGAACTGTCATATGATCCAGTAATCTCCCTGGTGGGTATACACCCAAAGGAATGGATATCACCATGTCGAAAGGATACCTGCACTTTCATGTTTATTGCAGCTCTATTTACAATAGCCAAGAGTTGAAACCAACGTAAATGTCCATTGACAGATGACTGGATAAGGAAAGTGTGGTAAATATACTCAATGGAATACTACTCTGCTGCAAAAAAGAATTAAATTCTGCCATTCACAACAACACGGATGAGCTTGAAAAAAAATTATGTTAAGTGAAATAAGCCGGGCAAAGAAAGAGAAATACTTCATGTCCTCACCCTTACGAGGGAGATTAAAAAAAACCAGAAATAAATAAATAAAAATAAAAGAAAGAAAGACACACCACTCACAATAATATGTCAAA
>NW_007817213.1:0-894 GCF_000696425.1 Galeopterus variegatus | reverse complement strand
AAAAAACCTCTTTTCCCTCATGTATAAATGGAAATATTAGTGCCTACCTCATAGGGGCTGCTGGGAGAATTAAGAAATACCACTTACGATATGTAGGCTATTATTATTATCAGCATCACAGCAGGCATAAGCACATCTTTACCAATGCCAGCTCAGCCTGAACACTCACTGGCATATTATCAGGACCAAACATACAGCTTGTGTCTGGCCTTCTCTAATCACCAGAACTAGATTGTCCTGACTGTCTGATTTTAGATTAGTTCAGGCAGCTGTGACCATTAAAAATGACAAACATAAGGATAATGTAGAAATATGAAAAGGTCTATACATTGCCATACAAAATGAAAAAGCAGAACTTGGAATGATACGCCCACATCAAACACAACTAGGCAAAAAGAATGCACAATCATCAGGATCCTATAAGGCTATGGAGACTAATTATTAATAGCTGGTGTTTCACTGTGAAAAAGTGATCTTTGCTTTTAATGCAAAGCTGGTTGAAAGAATCATTTTTTAAATGAGGACAATAGATGAGATCTGTAGCTTCACCAACTTCTTTTTTTCTGTCCCCTCCCCATGTTGGCCACATGTTCTGCAAGATTCTAAAAATGTTTAACCATAATTGATTAATTCTGTTTGTTATTTTTCCATTTCAATACTGATCCAAATTTTAATCAACAATCCATATTTATAAAGGTTCATAATATTATGAAATCAAATTACTGCCACAGGTGTAATTATGACAACCATAGGTAAGCAAGAAATAATCAGTTTCTTAAGTTTGATAGTCGAGGGCACTCATATTCAAGGTCAACCTTATTCTGAAGGTAGTGAGCACGTTCAGTTTGGGAAGTGAAACCTGATACCAGCTCTAGTAACAATATCTAACAATAT
>NW_007817212.1:0-894 GCF_000696425.1 Galeopterus variegatus | reverse complement strand
TGAAAGCTATAGTGTTTGCTTGCTTTTTGTTTGTTTGTTTCTATATTAATGTATAACAATGTAATAAGCTCCCACGAACCCACTCCCAAGCCAAAATCTAAATCCACGACAATAAGTTATATTGTACATTTATTCTCTACTTCAAAATATCTACAAGAATCTGTACTTCTTTCTGAGAATAAAATTAATAAGCTCTTATTCAGATAATTTTCAAAACTTTCAAAATATAGGCTGGTATAAAAAGAAAAATATTACCTGTAATCTATTCCCTCGTTCCTATCCACTTCATAAACAGCAGTTAATATTCTATTTTTGCATATTTATATTTAAATAATTTTCTATAATTTTAAGTTATAATGTATCGAAAGTTTCACATTCTATTTTCCACTTATTACACATTAAACACTTCACTTAAATATTTCACTTAATATTATACATTAAATTCTTTATTATTATCTTTGACACTGAACATTATAAGCCATATTTGGATAGTTCTGCAAATGATATAGTAGTTGACTTATTGTTAGATATTTAGGCTCCGTGCGTGTGTGTATGTGTGTGTGTGTTTCTAGAGGGGAGGAAAAGTGTGATAAATAACATTAACAAAAAATATAGTATTATTTTTGGTTCAGTTTTCTGTATATAATTCCAATTCTTTTTTTTTTTTTTTTAATTTTATTTTTTTCCTTTTTGTCTTTTTTTACTGACCGGTAACGGGATCACAACCCTTGGTGTTGCGCCCGCACCGCGCTCAGCCAGTGAGCGGGAACTGGTCTCCACATGGGATCCGAACCCTCGGCGGGAGCACCACTGCACTCCGGAATTGGAATTATGGGCCGGCCCTATAATTCCAATTCTTAAAGACTGAATGTCTGGGTCAAGGAATGTTAACAT
>NW_007817211.1:0-894 GCF_000696425.1 Galeopterus variegatus | reverse complement strand
CACAAGGGCTTGGTTATTTAAAAGGAGCCTGGCACCTCCCTTCTCTGTCTCTCTTGTTTCTTCTCACCATGTGATCTGCCTGTACCTGCAGCTTCCTGCCACTTTCTGCCATGAGTAGAAGCAGGCTTAGGTCCATTCCAGATGTAGCTGTCCCAGAATCCTTAGCCAAATAAACCTCTTTTCTTTATAAACTACCCACTTTCAGGTATTCAGTTATAGCAACACAAAAACAGACTAATACAAAAAATTAGTACTGAGGAGTGGGATGTGCCTTTGCAGATATCTGAAATTGTAAAAGTAGCTTTGGAACTGGGTAATGGGCAAAGGTTAGAGGAGTTTGGAGAACTCAGAAAAAGACAAAAAGATGAGGGAAAGTTTGGAAAATTTTAGAGATGGGTTAAATGGTTGTGACCAGATGCTGATAGAAATGTGTACAGTAAAGACCATGCTAGTGATGAGGTATCAGATAGAAATGAGGAACTTACTGGGAATTGGACAAAAGATCACCCTCGGTACCCAATAGCAAGGAACTTGACTGCATTGTTTCCATGCCCTAGGACTGTGGGCATGCCCTTGGACTTTGTGGAAGGTGGGACTTAAGAGTTGTGAACCAGAAAGTTTGGCAGAAGAAATTTCTAAGCAGCAAAGCATTCAAACAGCTGCATGGCTACTTGCAACAGCCTACACTCAGTTATGGTGGCAAAGGCATGATGTAAAGCCAGAATTTATCCTTATAAAGGAAGCAAGCATAAAGATTTGGAAAATGAGAAGCCTGGCCGTCTGGTAGAATGAGGGACCACTTTCAGGAGAAAAATGCAAGAATGCAGCAGATGGACTGGTTGCTAAAGGCTTTAGCATGGCTATGAGGCAGCCAGGTGCTAATAGCCAAGACAA
>NW_007817210.1:0-894 GCF_000696425.1 Galeopterus variegatus | reverse complement strand
GACCGTCCTTTCAATAGTGGTCTGAAAACAATGTAAGCAGTAGCCACAGCGCCCACGGAAAGGATCCAGAGAGCCGCCAGACACATCCTACATAAATTCGGAACACTGCCCCTTCTCACAAAGAAGGCAGGCAATGGAAAGGGCCTGTGCGTGCGGAGGGTTCAGGGTTCAGGGCTCTTCTAGGATGTCATGCAGCGTGTGCAAGTGTAGAGCGCTGGGCAGAGCGTCCCCGCGAAGGCCAAGATCTCCTGTCCCTCAGCACTCGATCTGATGAGGGGCAGGGGCCGGGGTGAGGAAGGGGCTGGTGATAGGTCGTTCGAAGCTTGATACAACCCCGTCCATCCAGATTTTTAAAAGCCCTCAGATGAGACTCGACCCCCTCCCGCGCGGGTCTGGGGCCTCCGCACGTAACAAAGCCGGCGCCCTGGTCTGAGCGCCCACAGTGGCCTTAGGGGCGGGGGTCCCAGGCACCGGGTGTCTTACCGGGGGCTCGAGCACGGTCCTTGCCAAGGCGCTCGTGTGGTCGTACTTCTCTTCCTCTCCTTTTCCCTTCAGCTGTTCCTTCTCTTTCTCTGCCTCCTTCCCTTGCTCTTTCCTCTTCTCCTCCTTTCCCTCTTCTTGTCCTTTATTCTTCTTTCCTTTCTCCTCCTTTTCTCTTTCCTTCACTTTCTCCTTCTTTTTCTCTTCCTTTCCTTTTTCTCTAAGTCTCTCCTCGTCCGTCTCCTTTCCCTTCGCTTTCTTCACTTTCCCCCTTTCCATCCTCTCCGCCCCCGCTGCCTTCCTTACCCCCGGGCGCCCGCGCGCCGGAGCCTAGCCGTGTGTCCCGGCCAGAGTGGTCCCGGCGGGGTGCGCTGGGCGGAGACGTAGGTCCAGGGGGCGTAGGCCACACCCGCG
>NW_007817209.1:0-894 GCF_000696425.1 Galeopterus variegatus | reverse complement strand
TTCTATTTCTTCTTGGTTCAATCTTGGTAGGGCATATGTGTCCAGAACTTTATCAATTTTCCCTGGGTTCTCATATTTTTTGACATATAGTTGTTCACAATAGTCTCTGATGATCTTTTATATTTTGGTGCTATCTGCTGTAATGTTTCCATGTCCATTTGTGATTTTATTTATTTGGGTCTATACACTTTTTTTCTTGGTTGTTCTGGCAAACGGTTTGTTGATTTTGTTTATATTTTCAGAAAACCAGCTTTATATTTGATTGATGTTTTCTATTGTTTTTTTAGTCTCCATTTCATTTACTTCTGCTCTGATTTTTATTATTTCTTGTCCTCCAGCCTGTCCACAAGAAGGGAGAGGAAGGGTCTCAGAGTGCCTGGGGCCAGCCCAGAGATAAGGGAAGGAGAATCGACTTGACATCAGCCTTCTGGCTTCTGCCAAGGAAGCGCCTGGACCTCAGCCCAGGCGCATTTGAGAGCGGAGGGGGAGGCTCCACGGGAAAGCTCTGCTCAGGGCTGGGTGGCCTCCTCTCTCCACAGACTGGCACACAATGCCCACCATGTCTCCTGCACACCTACATCAGCATGTGTCCCACCCACCTCCACATACGTGCATCCACCACCCACATCTCCCCACTTGCTCAGGTGCTGTGGCCTGTGTTACATAAACCAAACAGGCACACACACAACTGGCACTCATGCACATGAACCACGTTCAGACCCAAGCTCAGTCAAAGATGCTGATACTCCACCCATGGATATGAACACACATCTGCACTGTCCCGGCCCCATGCGCACCTGGAGGTGCACAGAGCCATGCACACTCACAGCACCACACAGCAGAAACATGTAGATGGTGGGTAAACACTGGTGTCCCTGACAAGCAACTTTCGCC
>NW_007817208.1:0-894 GCF_000696425.1 Galeopterus variegatus | reverse complement strand
TGCTATTGTTTTTGCTCTGTGCACAACTGGAGCTAAACTTGTATAAATTGATCTTTTCTCTCTGGTGATATCTCTGATAATCTAAAGAGCCCACAGAACCAGCCAGTGACTAGCAGCAGTGGGGGAACAGAAGTGGTCTGAAACAAAGGATAACAGCCTCACTGACTGAGAAAGAAGGACCTGGACGGCTATTCTCTGCTTCTGTTCTAATGGAAAAGAGCTCTGAACTTGAAGTTAAATGAATTGGGCTTGAACCTTGTTTTTGCTATTTGCCAGCTGAGTGCCTTTGGGCAAGTCATTTCTTCTGTGGATCTGTTTCTTTGATTATAAAATGTTGATGATAATATCCACTTAACACACTTGTGATAATTATAGAAGGACATATAACATCTAACAGCTTAAAAAACTCTTTAATAGCTATTATTGAATTTGCTTCTTACCATCAGTTCATAGTTTTCCAGAGCAGGCATTATTGCCATTTTATAGTTGAAGAAACTTTGGCATGAAGGAAGTCATGTGCTCCAGATCACTCAGAATATAAATGGTGGAATTGGGGCACAAATCCAGGTCCTCCGAGTTAGAGACCTTTCCGCCACTATTTACACCATGTTCTATGGTATCCTTGACAAGTAGAGTTTAAGTAGCTTAAAATTCATGATGCCCCATGAATACACTTTGATGGCTTTCATGAGGATTTAACACTAGCTAAAGGCAATATGAGATTTCAGGGACATGGATGTTTACTAAATAAGAACCGATTTAATTGCATGGCCATTGGAAGAACAATCAAAGGCATCCCTCCTTGACCACACTTACAGTTGAGGTTTTTATAAAGTAGCCTCTAAAATAGTGATCTAGTTGTTATATCTTCTCCCCCCCCCCCCCCCCCCCCCG
>NW_007817207.1:0-894 GCF_000696425.1 Galeopterus variegatus | reverse complement strand
ATGGTCAGTAATAAAATATGTGTGAACGTTTTCTTTTCCTTTTTTTTATAAGTGCTTCAAACTCTAGTCACTGTATTGTAAGAGGGACTCGGGACCTAGATATCCCTGCTACAAAATTATTTTCTAAGTTCCAACCTCTGTCCTTAACTGGCTGTTTAACCTTGGGTGTGTCACTTAACCTCTCTGAGCCTCAGGTTTTTCCTTTGTAAATGGAACAAATTGGGCTAAGCGACCTGAAAAGAGGTTCCTGTATGATGTTGCTTTAACTCTGGAGCATGTACTAGAATGGGCAGAAGTTTTAGAGGCAGACGGACTTAGGTTCCATTGACCTGCTGTGAGAGCTTGAGCAGTTAACCTGGCTTACCTGGGCTTCAGTTTACTCCTCTATAAAATGGGGACACGGTTACCGACTTCATAAGATTGTTGTCAGAGTGACAAGACAGTGGAGAGAGCGGGGTAGATAGCCGGCGGCTCAGCTGTTGTCCGTTCTGTCATGATCTCTGTCCCTGCCTCCTTCCCTCCCTCTCTTTGGTATATGAATATCACAACTTTTCTGTTTATATTGCAATGACCAGTAGGATTAATGGAGCAGTGGCCTCTGGGCAGTGACTTTCTCTCCTTGTCAATCGTGGTCACCATGACCATATCTGGTACCAACCACCACGACTGCCATGACATGGAACTCAGGCCAACCCCATAGGAAGTGTGTGCAGGTGATCTCTGTGCTCTAAAATCCTGACCAAACGAGGAAATAGGGCACCGAGTACCTACACAATATCCCCACTTCTCTGGTTGTTTTTTTTTTTTTTTCCATTTGTCTTTTTCCATGTCCAGCAACGGATCGCAACCCTCAGTGTCGCCCCCGTACCGGACTAGGACCGGCAACGGGATCGC
>NW_007817206.1:0-894 GCF_000696425.1 Galeopterus variegatus | reverse complement strand
AGCCCATCCTTTAGATCAAGTGACAGTAGAGTGTGTAAACTGTAAGCGGCAGCCTTTGGGTGCCTCTACATAACCACTCTTGAAGTTTCTGCCAAATGAAAGAGCATGCTCTGTGATTCTTCAATGCAACAGCCCTGTTGCTAGGGAGCTCTGTATTAGCTGAAATTAAAAGCTGCCTCATACAACTTCCTTCTTTGCCCTCAGTTTCTACTTAGAAGCAGTTTTCCCCCTTTTGACATTCAATGCTTCATAATGTGAATATGACTACAAAGTTTTCCCTCATCTTCCTCTGTGCCAGGCTAAGCTTCTCCAATTCCTGTATGGATTAATTTGTGAATTCTTGCCCAAATACTCAAGTTCCAGGTATTTACTTGGGATGGTGTTTGCAATGTATGTTTTAAAATGCAATATCTCAACTTTAACATTTCTGTAGGTGGGTTTATTCTAGTACAACATACACTAGGAACATTACTCTTCTGTTTTTATACCAGACACATCACACTGTCAACTCGTTATATACCCATTGAAACCTTCAGTTGTATTTTCATGAGAGGTTTTCAAGCCATATCACTAGAGAGTTGCGCAATTTTGAAATTAAAGACAAAGGCATATGTTCCTAAATCTTCTCTGTGTTCCTAAATTCCATTCAGTAGTTCCAAAAATTGAAATCATTGAGAATAAGCTCAAATTGAAATAACAATAATAAACTTATTAAATAATAAAATGCTAAGGTATTCAGGTAATTTGTCAGTGACAGAACTACATTTGTCAACCATATGCCCCTCCTGTTAGCACCCGTAAAGAGAACACAACCCAGAATAAGCCCCACAATAAGAGAGACTCGCTATTTCTGATGGGAATTTATTCTATGCCTTAGTGTAGTGGACGTTAAAA
>NW_007817205.1:0-894 GCF_000696425.1 Galeopterus variegatus | reverse complement strand
AAGCTATGCAGGGAAGGGGATTCTGGAAATTTCAACTTAGCTGAGTTGACATGATCCAAATTTACCACAGTTATTACCTTAAAAAGTAAATGGCGGTAAGTAAATTGATTGGGGCTTTTTTTAGAAATGTCACACCCAAGTATCAGTTTAAATACTGACATTTAAAATATCCATAGGAAAAAGTGATGGCATAGTAGGAGAGGCTTAGTGGTCAGAAAACCTAGATTCAAATTACTAGCTGTGTGGTCCAGGACAAGTGACTTAACCTCTCTGAGACTGCATTGCTTCATTTGCAAAATGGGGATTAGAAATACCTACTGCGTATAGATAATATATACAATATTTAGCACAATGGCTGCATACGGTAGGTGCTCAATAAATGAAACGGCACTTCATCAAGGCACATAACAACAGTGCAGGGCATTGCATGGCACCTTTTCAGAATGTCCCAATCTTTTGAGTCTCCCACTAAACTGTGAACTCCACAAAGTCAGGGGTTGTGATTAAATGACCAACGTGAATGCATAAGTGAACTCTAGCCCGGGGCGTTAGAAGGGGTGTGACTGCCCCCATTTAAATACAACAAACTGAACTCGAGCAGTTGAACTCGAGCAGTTTATTCATCACGTGCCCAAGCCAGGGCTTGACACCCGGCTTTCTGATACTGAACCCAGTGCCCTTCCCAACACAACCTGACACACTCTCCTGCATATCCGAACATTCCGGACTGCTACGAGGAACTGGTTTGTGTTCAGAAGCTGATGTCTTTCCTTTTCTTTCTCTGTTATCTGGAAGTTGTAGCCAATGGTTGGATTTCTTCACAGAAACCTTTATTGGACAGGCTGTGCTCCACCTGCCTTCAGAGATATGTGCTGTGTTGTACTTTTGTTAACT
>NW_007817204.1:0-894 GCF_000696425.1 Galeopterus variegatus | reverse complement strand
CTCAACAGTGAAAAGCAAGGAAACTGGCTTCTACGATCAGTGTTGCCAGTGACTCCCTATGTGCTACTGGATGTCAATAAACTTGGAAGCATCTGGACCCCATGATATACAAGTAAAGCCTAGAGGAATGGGAGAAGACACAGACTAGGATAAGAACGAAGGGGAGGGAGTATGAGATTCACATTCGGATAGATCACTTGAATCACTTCATGACTCCAGATGAAATGGGAGTAATGAGTAAAAAGGGTACAGGGAAAGAGTCTGGGCTCAATATAAGGATGAGCTCAAATCATTAGAGCTGCCTAATGAGGCAGAGGTTTCCCTTCGTTGGAGCTGTTTTGGAGAAGATGGATGGCCACTTACCCACTAAATAAACTTTTACTGGTAGCCTACTACCTACAGTCAACCGGGTACCTCCTAGAAGTCCAGAGATGAATGGTTCAAGAGAACAGAATACAGTTAGAGAGTTTAAACTGCCATTCAGTGCAGTACAAGGACTATTTATAGAGGCAATTCATGCTTTGTATGGTTGGTGTTCTAAATCTAGGACACTATGATTCAATGATTTAGCTGCTCTGGGACTTGTCCCTTTCTGCACAATGAAGAGAGGATTGAATTTATTCATTCTAACATGAATTAAGCACCTACGACAGGTGAAATACTGTGCTAGGCCCAGGGGCTGCAGAAATGAGTGAGTCAGGACCCTGTCCTCAATGAGCACACAGTCTAGCAAGGGTCAGAGAGCTGCAACTCAAGAAGTGGTGTTCTGGAACAAAACACCAAGTGGTGGGATCAGAGCAGGCAGCCACAGGGCCAGCCCATGGCTCACTCATGAGAGTGCGGTGCTGATAACACCAAGGCCACGGGTTCGGATCCTATACAGGGATGGCCGGT
>NW_007817203.1:0-894 GCF_000696425.1 Galeopterus variegatus | reverse complement strand
TTTCATTACGTAAATGTATGACATTTGTTTATCTATTGACCCGTTGGTGGATATTTGAGTCGTTTGCAGTTTTGTGCTATGTGCTGATGAAAACAGGGAACTACAACATGGATGCATCTTAAAAGGGCAAAAGCCAAACAAAGAGACTACATACCTGATCATTCCATTAATTCTAAATTCTAGAAAGTGAAAACTATAATGATAGGCAGTTCAGTGGTTGCTACGGTCCAGGGTTTAGTGAAAACTGCTAAAAGATAGCTTTTTGGAGTGAGAGTAACGATACACATTTTGATTGTGGTTGGGATTACATGACGGTACACATATGAAAAAATGCACTAAATTACACAGTTAAATTTGTTAAGTTAAAAATATAATTAGGCAAATTACAAACTTAATGCTGAAGCAATATAATTTTAGTCTCTGAAGGAACTTTACTAATTACCAAATCAAACACCACAATACAGGCTACAGCTGAAGAAAGAACATATGCTCTGAGAAGGAATCTTTGTGGAACTCAACAGAAAGTGAAATAGGGAAGAATGATTTGAACCTAAATTTAACTTAAATGTTTGGTCTTTGGACTTTTAAGTGAGAAGGGTGAGAAGGCAAGAAAAGTTTATCTTGAACTTTAAGTAAAACATTTTATTATTTTAAACTTCAAGATAAATAATATTTAATTTTATTTTCTCCCTGGGAATTCATTAACCAGAAAGAGTTTATAATCAAATTTCGTCAAAATATTAATATTTAATTAGTCTATTTTAAACTATGTTCATAGCTTTCTTTTGGGGAGGGGTTCTCTTTGTTTTTGTTTTTCCTTTGTTTTTGTTTTTCTTTTCTTCTTTGTGGGAACAATTATGGTTTTAGGTTAGAGGATATATAATGACCTCTAAA
>NW_007817202.1:0-894 GCF_000696425.1 Galeopterus variegatus | reverse complement strand
CCCTGAGAGATAAACTTGCATTGAATAGCTCAACCCCCAGTGAGTTTTTTTGGCAGAGATAAATAACATATTTTTCAAGCCTGTTTGAATGCCGTTTGCAGTTTGATTTCACGTCTTAGTTCCGAAAAGAAACTGATTGAGCTATAGCTCTGGTCTAATCACCACATCTTCGGTTCACTGAGTTATGCTGGATTGTAAGCGGGGAAGCCTCTCTGACGCTTTTTCATAGAGATTTTAAAGAAGAAGTCTCACAACCTGTTTCCACCGTTGGCTGCAATGGGCTTCCACAAAGAACTTGCAAACCTGAATTCCTACAGGCTAGATGTGAGAATCACATTCTACTGTCTGCTCCCTGAGAGATAAACTTGCGTTGAAAAGCTCAACCCCCACTGATTTTTTTTGGCAGAGATATATAACATACATTTCAAGCCTGTTTGAATGCAGTTTGCAGTTTGATTTTGCGTCTTATTTCCGATAACAAACTGATTGAGCAATAGCTCTGTTATAATGACCACATCTTCGTTTCACTGAGTTTTGCTGGATTGTAAGCGGGGAAGCCTCTCGGACACTTGTTCATAGAGAGTTTAAAGCAGAAGTCTCACAAGCCGTTTCCGCTATTGGCTCCAATGGGCTTCCACGCAGAACTTGCAAACCTGAATTTTTACATGCTAGATGTGAATAGCCCATTCTGCTGTGTACTCCCTGAGAGATAAACTTGCGTTAAAAAGCGCAACCTCCAGTGAGTTTTTTGGGCAGATATATATAACATAATTTTCAAGCCTGTTTGAATACCGTTTGCAGTTTGATTTCGCGTCTTCATTTGAAAACAAACAGATTGTGCTTTAGCTCTGTTCCAACGACCACATCATCGGTTCACTGAGTTATGCTGGATTC
>NW_007817201.1:0-894 GCF_000696425.1 Galeopterus variegatus | reverse complement strand
TGGGCATCCATTATTTGAATCGACGGTGACGCATGACCAGTAACACAGCGCACCTAGTCAGTCTCTCTAAATGTTTGCGGGAGGAAAGACGGACGAATGGAGAACTGAGACAGGAAGGCAGAAAGTCCAGGCCCGCCGGGTCTGCAGCATCCTCAGTGAGGGGGTGGAACATGGGGAAGGGGGCTAGACAAGAGAGATGCCACACTGTAGCTAGATAAACCCGCACACCACCACCATCACCATCCATGTCAGAAGCCCAGGCCTGAGGTACGGGACCGCCGGGTCGCACGGCTCTCCTCCAGGGCCTGGTGCCCCGTCTGGCGCTACCAGCTGACGGGTTACTCACCATGTTCTTGGTGAGCTGGTCGCTCTTCTCCAGGCTGTCTCGGATGAAGGACAGCGTCTCTTCCTCCTGGGAAGGATGGGGGGACATCACCAGAAGCCGGGGGCTAGAGGAGATCACGGCGTCCCCGGCCTCGCGGCCTAGCTCCCACCTCCACCCCCTGCCGTCCCCGCCTCCTCCCGGAGTAGATGCCCAGGCCCCGCTCCCGGCCCATTTCCCTCGCCTCCTCTCCGGCCTCCCCAGCCCCACCTGCTTCAGCTTGTCCTCGATCTCCCGCCGCCGGGCGGATGCCTCCTGCGGGGGTATCATCGCTCCGCACCCTGCGGCTCCCACTCCCCAGGGTGTGTCCTCCGCGGACCCTTTCGGCTCCCGTACCTGCCACACCCTCTTCCTCCCTTGGCCCCGCCCCGAGGTGCGCCGGCGGAGCCATGTTAGGAGTGGCAGGCGGAAGTGCTGACAACACCAAGTCAAGAGTTAAGATCCCCTTACTGGTCATCTTTAAATATAAAAAGAATATTGGTAAGATTTTGCTCTGTAGGTCTTAGGAAGAG
>NW_007817200.1:0-894 GCF_000696425.1 Galeopterus variegatus | reverse complement strand
CATCCCATTCTCTTCTGGCCTATAGAGTTTCTGTTGAGAAGTCTGCTGTTAGTCTGATGGGTCACTCCCTTTTAAGTGACCTGACATTTTTTCTGTTTTTAGGATTCTCTCTTTGTCTTTGAGTTTTGCCAGTTTAACTATAATGTGACTTGCAGAGGACCTTTTTGGATTGAATCTGTTTGGGGATTTTTGAGCCTCATGAATCTGAAGGTCCATGTCTCTTCCTTTACCTGGAAAGTATTCTGCTATTATTTCATTGAATATGTTCTCAATCCCTTTTCCTTCCTCCTCCCCTTCAGGAATACTTCTTAGATTTTCTTGACTTTTTAAGGTATTTTTTCTTTTTCCATATGAGTTATTTCAAAGACACTATCTTTAAGATCAGAAATTCTTTCTTCTGCTTGCCCTAGTCTGCTGCTTAGGCTCTAAGTTGTGTTTTTATTTCATCGAATGACTCATGTGGTTCCATGAGTTCTGCTACATTCTTTTTTAAAGGACTAATGTTGTAAATTTCTTCCTTCATCTCCTGGATAGTTTTTCCTGAGTTCATTGTGTAATATACTTGAATCTTATTGACTTTCTTTAAGATTTTTTTTGGAATTCCTTTTCCATCATTTCAAGGGTTTCCTGCTCTATGGGGTCTGGTACTTGAGAGTTATTATATTCCTTTGGTGGACTTGTATTTTCTTGTTTTTTCATATTTCTAGTATCTCTATGTTGATGTCTGATCATTTTGTAGAGCAGTTGCTTCTTCTATTTATCTCTTTTCCTGGATTCTGCTGGTGTCCCTCCTTGTGTCAGTGCAGTCAAGTGGTAGGCAGTCTGTCTGCACAGCAACAGTGGCTGCTGTAGCTGCTGCTGTGATAGCAGGCCACCCTTGTGGCAGTGATGGTT
>NW_007817199.1:0-894 GCF_000696425.1 Galeopterus variegatus | reverse complement strand
TGCACAGCCCTGAGGTGGCACAAGGCATCACATGGCAAGAGGGCAAGAGTGTGTTAACGTGCCTCTTCCTCTGCTTATAAAGTCACCAGTTTCACTCCCACGATAACCCATTAATCAACTCATCCATTAACCCATGAATCCATGAATCCATGAATGAATGAATCCGTTCATGAGGACAGAGCCCTCATGATCCAATCACTTCTCAAAGACCCCACCTCTCAATTCCACCACATCAGGGATTAAATTTCAACATGAGCTTTGGAGGGGACAGACGTTCAAACCATAGCAGGCAGTCTATTCCACATATCATTACTCCTCTTTCTAAAAAATTTCTTTGTTCATCTCAATTACTTACTTTTCCAAATAAACTCTCAGATGACATTGCCAACAACTTAAAAAAAACTCATCGTCATTTTCTTTGAACATTAAACTTACAAGTGGAATAAATCCAAGGAGCAGGACACGGGAAGAGATGGACTGTGTCGTCAATCGTGCGGGCACAACTGGCTAGCCATACTGTAAAGCTGGAATCCATGTCTTACTCAGAACATCAAAGCAAGTTGCATAAAGATTTAAATGTAAAGAATAAGGCAAAAAAATGGTTGCAATTCCAGTCCAGGACAGGGTGGAGGAGGCACACTCCAGCTGTCCCTCCCACTGAACGCAGCTGTGAGCCCAGACAGCGTGCATGAAGCAATGGCTCAAGAACCCTGAAAAGGAAATAATAGCAGGTGGCTTGAGCGGTGGACAAGAAATTGAAGTGCCACTGAACCAGTGGTAGCTTCCTGTTCTGTTTTCTTCCTTGGTATCCCATCTCCAGACTGAGGCTCCCCAAAGCCCAGAAGTGGGCCCTGACAGGGACAGAGAGAGCTCCAGGAGAAGCCCTCTAGCTCT
>NW_007817198.1:0-894 GCF_000696425.1 Galeopterus variegatus | reverse complement strand
AATTAATAAATTCTAACTAAAAGGAGTTCTTGATTCTCCATATACATTTTGTTAGGTTGAAAATATGAAGTTATTGATATTTGGCTGCTTTTGACCTATAGAACTAGCAATTTCGTAGCGATCAACCTAATATATTTAAGGCCATAATGTTTGGTAATGCCTATTGCTTGAATTGGGTTCTCTTTCCTAGCCCTTGGAGTGGAATAGCGAGAGGGCACTTTTTATATACTTAAATAAATCTGCATTACCTATTTATCAAACTCTCCGGCAGTGAAAATCACAATCCCCTTTACCACCAAACGTGAATTCTATAATCTGAAAATTGGGGGTGGGGAGGAGTATGGTAAACTCCAGTGACACAGAATGACCTTACTGAAAAACACAAATTCAAATATCCTCTTTTTCTCCTATAAACAGGAACAAGAACAGTATGGTGAAATGATATGGAAACACCTGATAGGCCAACAAAGGAAGTCGCAGAGGAAGGCTCCTGAGTGATAAATGAGGAAGGTCGTTCAAGTGTGTACAGTAACTGTTTTCCTAACACCCACCTAGCAAGTGAATTATGGATTACCTGCTAGGTGAATGGTGTGTGTGCAGATGCAAGGCCAGAGCTACAGTCGCCAGGATGCAAGACAAATATCCTGCATCTCATCTTTCAGTTTAATCACAAATGGGAGTCACAAAGAAGGAAGGCCCACCGGGGTGGCTCTCTACAAAAAGTGGAGTTAAAGTCAAGGTTCTGAAGTTTGAGCTAAAACTTGTCTCAGAGTTGTTGGACCTGGGGGCGGCAGCGATGTGATGGAATGCACAGTGTTAAAATGGGCCAACAATGACTCACTAAAAGAAGGGGCATACCCTGGTGTGTTAGATTTACCCGACAACTCAGTTCTG
>NW_007817197.1:0-894 GCF_000696425.1 Galeopterus variegatus | reverse complement strand
CAGGGAAGTGAGGTTGAAGGACTTTTGAGAAGGGATTTTGAAGAGACCTATTAGTGTCTTAAAATTTCCCACTATGAATACTACTACTATGATGTATTATTAACAAATTAATGGCTAAAAAAAGATCAGTGTGGAGCAGAGAAAGGCACTGACAAAACTGAAGATCAATTCAGGGTAGAAACTACCCATCGACTAGCAATCTGAAGCAAGTTCTCAGCCTGAGGAAGGGCATCTACCAGAAATACAAACAAGAACCACACTTAGAGACAAAAATTTTAAAACATTATTTTTGAAGTCAGGAACAAGATTAGGAGTCATCTCCAACTGCTTCGATTTAAATTTTCACTGGATTTCAGCCAATGCAATAAGGCAAGAAAAAACTGGATTCAAAAATTACAAAAATAAGGTAAAATTATATGTATTTGCAGAAGATATGATTGTAAACATGGTCCATCAAAGAAAAAAATACCAACAAAGTTTCTAGATATATAATTTTTAAAAAGTCAATAGCATTTCAAAGCTATAAAATAAATAGAAAATACAGCATTAAAAAAGTTTACATTTATCTTCCCCCCAAAACATTATAAGGTGCCAAAGATTTACCAGGCCTCTTAATATGTGATTATAAACTGCAAAGACCATACATATAGATCTGAATATTTATGAACTGAAAGTCTTAGTAGTATAAATTAGTCAATTCTCCTTAATTTACTCTATAAATTTAATGTAATTTCAGCTGAAATTTCAATAATATTTCTCATGGAGCACGACAAGTTTATTATCACATAATAGAGAAGGACAAAGAATAGTTAGGTTAATCATGAAGAAAATGCTGAGTGTCTAGTCCTACCATATATCAAAATATGTTGGAAAGCTACAGAATTAAGACAATGA
>NW_007817196.1:0-894 GCF_000696425.1 Galeopterus variegatus | reverse complement strand
TTCTTTCTTAGCATGCAGTTATGAGTGAGAATATGCAGTATTTCTCTTTCCTTGTCAGGCTTATTTCACTTAATATAATTTTCTCCAGACTCATCCATGTTGCTTCAAATGTGAGAATTTCATTCTTCTTTTTTTATTACTGAATAGTTTTCTATTCTGTATATAAACCACATTTTCCTTATCCAGTAGTTTGTCGAGGGACATTTAGGTTGAGTCGATATTTTGACTATTGGAAATAGAGCTGTGATTAGCAGGGAAATGCAGGGGTCCCTTTGACAGGATTTCCATTCCTTTTGATATAAATCCAGTAGTAGCATTGCTGGATCACATGACACTTCTCTCCATAGTTGGTTGACAAACCTCCATAAAGACTTTACTAATTTACATTACAGTCCTACCAACATAGTCGAAGTTTTCTGATTTCTCCATTTCCTCACCAGCATTTGTTATTCACATTCTTTTTCATAATGGCCTGTCTATCTGGGTTGAGGTGATATCTTGATGCTGTTTTGATTTCCATTTTCCTGATGATTACTGATGCTGACATTTTTTCATTTATGTGTTAGCCATTTGAGAACCTTCCCTTGAAAAATGTCTACTCATCTCCATTGCACATATTTCAATTTGATTACTATTATTATTATTTTTTTTTTTTTTACTGTATACGTGTTTGAGAACCTTATGTATTCTGGATATTAATCCCTTTTCAGATGTCTAGGCAAAGACATTGTGAATAATATCATAAAAGCACAAGCAACAGATGAAAAAACATATAAATGGGATTATATCATTTACAAAAGCTTCTGCACATCAAAAGCAACAATCAACACAGAAGAAAGACAAACTACAGAATGCAAGCAGTTTTCTTGAAAGCACAGATTATCTGTGAGCACA
>NW_007817195.1:0-894 GCF_000696425.1 Galeopterus variegatus | reverse complement strand
GAGTTAGCCACTGTCTTCCTACATTGAAGGGAAGCTCAAATGGGTAACCTAATCTAGTGTATTTGAGATCTTATAATAACATTTTTGTACTCTTGTTTGTATTTCTTGTTAGAAGTTTTTTGGTTTAGGTGCCAGCCCGTGGCTCACTTGGGAGAGTGCGATGCTGATAACACCAAGGCCATGGGTTCGGATCCCGTATAGGGACGGCCAGTTAGCTCATGGGGTGAGCATGGTGCTGACAAGTCAAGGGTTAAGATCCCCTTACCAGTCAGGTTTTTTTTAAAAAAAAAGTTTTTTGGTTTAACAATGATTTGATAACATTCATGATTAGATTATTTAGAACTGGGGTTTCCTGGATTACATTAATCACTTTCCAACAACAGTCTAAATATAATCTGATGGTAATCTTGTCCCACAAAATTCATCGGATATAGATATAGATGAATATCTATGTTTATATTGTATCCTAGTTTATACCATGGTGTGTGTAGAGAAAGAAACTCTATAAATATATTTACAGAATAGATAATACATATACAAAGGACCATAGTTATATTCCAATAAAACATTTTTAGGGACACTGAAATTGAATTTCATATTACTTGCATGTGCCACAAAACATTATCCTCTGTTTGACTACTTATCCCAACTATTTGAAAACGTAAAGACCATTCTTAGCTCTTAGCCCTACAAAAACAGACTGTCAGCAAGGTTTTGTCCACAGGCCTAGTTTTTTCACTCTTCTCTGGGAATTAGTAGAGCTACAAAATAGAAAGAGCTTTGTTCTTTATATCGACAAGGAAAAGGACACTACCCAGCCCCTAGGAATACCCTTCTTGGTTTAATACATGTAAATAAATTAATTTTTATTGTGTAATACCTCTTATATTTGGG
>NW_007817194.1:0-894 GCF_000696425.1 Galeopterus variegatus | reverse complement strand
GGGCTTTGTTAGGGAGTCTCACTGGTGCCCACAGGTACCACCCATGTGGGAAAATGGTCTTGTTGGCATAGTGTCTTCTCCATGAAATAAAGAATACTTCTATCATGTTAGCACAGTGCAGAGGATTAATCTTAGTTAGCCTTAAGTTATAAAGGATGCAAAAGCTTACTACCTATTAACTTTGAAAGCAGTATAAATTATAATTTGTCTCAAGATCAGAGCACATAAAACCCTTTCCACAGATATAGTCTAATATGATCTTCACATTGGAGCTCCTGTTTTTGCAAGAAACAGATACCTATTCAAAATCTCTGGGGAGGGGAAGAGAGGACTTTGCCATGGACCTCGGCAAGGTGACAAAAGTACCTATTTCACAGGGAGGGTCAATGTAAGAATTAAATGAGTTAATACAGTAACATTTTTAGAACAGTATCTGCCATATAGCACAGGGAATGTGTGCCCCATACCTGTTGGCTATTAGGATTATTATCGCTGGCTTTCCCATTTTTTAGATGAGGAAGCTGAGCTTCAGAAAGATTAAGTGCCTTACCTAAAGTTGCACACGCAGCAGAGAGTGGCCTCTGCTGTCAACCCTCTTCAAGCTCCTGCTCTGCTTATATGCTGTCAGGACTGGACCAAGATACGCATGCCCCTCAGCAGGCTAACATTTTACCCCTTTTATCCACTCCTCAGCAAATATTTCCTGAGTGACATCACAGCTGTATCTTGTCTTTCTTAGAGGAGAATCTCTACTGCATCCAGCTTTCCTCTAAATAAGACTCACTCACTTAGAGGGTGGGAGGAGAGACAAGGGACCTGACGGACAGCATTCCACCCTGCAGTGAAATAGCCCACTCATCAAAACCAAGGCTGTGTGCTGCGCCAGACCCTTGC
>NW_007817193.1:0-894 GCF_000696425.1 Galeopterus variegatus | reverse complement strand
GGTCTTTAAATCACCATATCAAAGTGTTAACCTCCCCTAGAATGATGACACCATGTAAGCAGGGATTTTTGTATATTTTATGCTCTACTGTATTTCCAGCTTCTGGAAGAGAGCCTAGACAATTATTTCTTGTATGAACGTACTAAGACTTTCCAAAGTTATAGTAACTTGGCTCAACAGGCAAGGAGCACAACTGGGGTCCCAGACAGGAGCCAAGGGCAGCACCTTCCACCCAGCAGCAGGCAAGGGGCAGGCCAAAAACAGCATTTCTACACAGGTGGCCCACCAAAGCCACCGCCACAGCCACAGCTGCCACAAAAGTGGCTCACCACCACAGTAGTAGTCACAGCCACTGTGCAAGTGGCCCACCAGACACTCGACTGCACTGACACAAGGGGAGTCACAAGCGGAGACCAAAAAAGAGGAAGTCTCTCCTCAAACCCACTTCAGAGTAAAAGAAGAAGCAATTTCTCTACCAGCTGACCAAACATCAACATAGAAATACTAGAAATACAAAAACCCAAGAAAGGATGACACCACAAAAAGAAAACACTAATTTTCAAATACCAGACCCTATCGAGTAGGAAACCCTGAAAATGACTGAAAAGGAATTCTAAGCAACAATCTTAAGGAAACTGACTGAGATATGAGGAGACTCAGTTAGACAACACAATGAAATGAGAAAAAATAACCAGGACATGAAGGAGGAAATACACAAAGAGATTAATACCTCAGAAGAGAATGTAGCAGAATTCGCAGAACTGAAAGATTCATTCAACAAAATAAAAAATACAATTGACAGCTTAAGCAGCAGGCTAGAACAAGCAGAAGAAAGAATTTCTGATCTTGAAGGCAGTCTTTTCGAAAAAACCCAGGTGGACAAAAAAAAAAAAA
>NW_007817192.1:0-894 GCF_000696425.1 Galeopterus variegatus | reverse complement strand
ACGTTGATGAATGAATGAATTCCTGTGTAAGCACAAAGGAGGGGAAAGCTGGACCCTATATCGGAAGATGAAGATCAGCACTGACCATCTGGGAAGAAGGAGGGAAAGATTTTTATATGAGAGGTCTGGAAGGTTTGGTATGAAGAAAGAACAAAGGAAGAGGTCAGAATGTGCACAGGATAGAAGAATAATGGTTTATCTAGAAGTTAAACAGCCTCAAGGTTTGTGGATTTTCCTCTCTCCATTTGCTCCTCATTTGTTCCATCCTTTCAACATGTTTTATGCAGATCTCCATTTCATAAAACTAGCTTCATCCCAGTTGTGTTTAACCAAAAGTCATCATGCCAAACCTTTAACAGAGGTAGTACATTGCTCCTGTAGAGGTGAATGCCAAAGGCAGCCAGCCTATGAGAGTGAGCCCCACCCTGTCTTTGTGTGCACTGAGCAAACAGCCGGCTGGGGTCTAGCAGGGCACAGAATGCACCAGTCACATCAACAGGGGCATCTTTGTCCAAGAGGTGGTAACAATCTCATTGCCAGCTGGGAACTGTGTACTCTGATTTACCTGCCAGTTTCCGGGAGCCTGGTTCAGGTGAGTCCTCCTCATCTCCTCCCCTGAGAGATCTGCTGTCAGTGCACTGACTAAGCCAGAACCTGACCTGAAGGACCTGCCCTGTGGGCCCTCCCAGTCCTTGGCATGGACTCCCCAACAATGCACATCTCCTCTCTCATGCCTATAGTGTTCTCCTTGGATGTACTCCTTAGAGGATAAGGCGAGGAAGGGAGTGAGCACTTTTACTTGTTTATTACTATCTTTTAAAAAATAAATAATAAATAAATAAATAAGCACATGTTTTTATGATTAAAGAAAATTTAGGAAATAAAGTGCAAAAG
>NW_007817191.1:0-894 GCF_000696425.1 Galeopterus variegatus | reverse complement strand
TGTTTCAAATTACTCCATTTTGTTCAGAAGTGGAATTTCCTAAGTAAAATTCTTTGGGTCATTTATGGTGTTTTCTAATTTGATTTTTTTTTTCTTTTTAAAAGGGAGAGTATATTTAAAATTCACTGTAGTTAGTTTTTATGCATTAACTTCGTAATTATTTTGTCATAAAATACCTTCTTAAAGACAAATTCTTTTTTAAATGATTTCTTATATAGGCTAAAATTCAGGGGGTAATAAAAGTAAAGCTACTATAAATATTTATGTCAAGTCTTTGCATGGATATGTGTTTGTATTTCTCTTGGATAAATGCCAAAGGATGGAATATTTGGATCATATATTTGGAGTATGTTTAACTTGTTAAGAAACTGTGAATCTCTGTCATAGAGTAGTATTGCCATTTTATACCCATACTGATCTATATACCCACCAACACGTGAATGGATGAATAAATTGTGATGTTTTCCATATAATGGAGTCCTAATCAGTAATAAAAAAGAATGAACTATTGATATATGCAACAACATGGACAAATGTTCCAATAATGATGCTGAGTAATGGAATCCAGATGACAAACAAAAAGGAATGTGCGATGCATGATTCTATTTATATAACTTTAAGAATATAAAAACTAATGTATAGTGACAGTAGGAGATTGGTGGTTGACTGGGAATTGGAGGTATGGTGGAAAATGAGGACAGGTAAGAGGGAGGGATTACACAGTGACACAAAGCAAGCCTTTGGGGGAAATATGTATGCTTATTACATTGTGATGCTTTCGTGTAGAAATATGTGATACTCTTTACATTGTGCACTTCATATATGTACAACTGATTGCATTCAATTACACCTCATGTAGTGTATTAAAAACAATTTAGGAGGAAAACCGTATAC
>NW_007817190.1:0-894 GCF_000696425.1 Galeopterus variegatus | reverse complement strand
TTTTTTTTTAATCATAAATGGATGTCGTATTTTTGTCAAATGTTTTTCTGCATCTATTGATATGGTCATGTGATGTGATGAATTACATTAAGTGATTTTTGAATGTTGAAATAGCTTTGCATAACTAGAATAAATTTCACTTTGTTGTGGTGTCTAATTATTTTTATACATTGTTGAATTTCACTTGCTAATATTTTATTGAAGATTTTTGTATCTATGTTAATGAGAGATATTGGTTTTTAGTTTTCTTTCTTGTAGTCTCTTTGCCTGGTTTTGATATCAGGGTAGTGCTGGCCTCATAAAATGAGATAGAAAATATTTCCTCTGTTTTTATTTTCTGAGATTGTGGAGACTTGCTATAATTTCTTCCTTCAGTGTTTGGTAGAATTCACTGTTGAACCTTCTGGGCCTGGTGTTTTCTGTTTTAAAAGGTTATTAATTAGGGACTAAATTTTTTTAATAGATTTAACTATTCAGATTCTCTGTTTCTTCTTTTGTGAATTTTGGCAGATGATGTCTTTCAAAGGAATGATTCATTTCATCTAGGTTATCAAATTTATGGGCATAGAGTTGTTCATAGTATTCCTTTATTATCTAAATCCATGGGATCTGTAGTGATGTCCTAACTTCCATTTCTGATAATAGTAATTTGTGTCCTTTCTCTTTTTCTTAGCCTGAATAAAAGGTTATTAATTTTATTAATCTTTTCAAGGAAACAACTTTTGGTCATCATTATTAATTTCATGTTCTCAATTTTATTGATTTCTCCTCTAATTTTTATGATTTCCCATCCTGTGCTTACTTTGGATTTCATTTGCTCTTCTTTTTCTAGTTTCCTGAGGTGGAGGCTCAAATGATTGATTTTAGAGATTTTTCTTTTCTAATGTATGCATT
>NW_007817189.1:0-894 GCF_000696425.1 Galeopterus variegatus | reverse complement strand
ACTCCCCTCTCTTCCCCCCCCTTTCTTAGCACCCAATAATGACAGTGGACATGTGGTATTTCTCTTTCTGTATCTGTCTAATTTCACTTAACACAATTTTCTCCAGACTCACCTATGTTGCAGCAAATGGCAGAATTTCATTCTTTTTTATGGCTGAATAGTATTCCATTGTGTATATGCACCATATTTTCCTTATCCAGTCATCTGTCTAAGGACATTTAGGTTGATTCCATAGTTTAGCTATTGTAAATAAAGCTGTGATGAACATAGGAGTATAAGTGTCCCTTTGACATGATGATTTCCATTCCTTTGGATATATACCCAGTAGTGGGATTGCTGGACCATATGGTAGTTCTATGTGTAGTTATTTGAGGAACCTCCGTACTGTTTTCCATAATGCCTGTGCTAATTTACAGTCCCACCAACAGTGTAGAAGAGTTCCCTTTTCCCCATGTCCTCACTAACATTTGTTATTTTTGGTCTTTTTAATAGTGGCCAGTCTAACTGGGCTGAGATGATATCTCAATGTGGTTTAGATTTGCATTTCTCTGATGATTCGTGATGTGGAGCATTTTTTTCATGTACCTGTTGGCCATTTGTATATCTTCCTGTGAAAAATATCTGCTCCTTCTTTTGCCCACTTTTCAATTGGATTATTATTATTTTTTCATTGTGTAGTTTTTTAGGTTCCTTATATATTCTGCATATTAATCCCTTGTCAGATGTATAGTTTGCAAATATTTTCTCCCATTCTTTAAGTTGTCTTTCTGCTCTGTTTACTGTTTCCTTTGCTATGCAGAAGCTTTTTAATTTGAAACAATCCCATTTGTTTGTTTTTTTTCTTTTGTTGCTTGTGCTTTTGGGGTCTTATTCATAAAGTCTTTGCCCAGTCCT
>NW_007817188.1:0-894 GCF_000696425.1 Galeopterus variegatus | reverse complement strand
CACGAACTTTCTGAAGTACCCTTATATGCTAATCTTTTGTGATTAGTGTGGCACAGTGCTCATTCTGAAAGCAAGTGGCTAATGTATAGTTTTAGAAACACTGTGTTCAAGAAAATATGAATTAGTCATTTCAGACTTCTAAAAGTAGTCACTGAAATAGAATCATATGCAGACTTGGGATACTAGGCTAAATAGGAAAGCTGTTTATCAGCCTTGCTTAAATACTATTTCTCGCACAGAATTATGACCACAAACATTATGTGTAAGTTAAAAAGAGTTTGACTAATATAAAAGTCAGTTAAAAGTACAACACTTACATGTTAACATGCCCTTTACATTTCTGATGGACTTGTGAACACAAATATAATTTTTAATTTGGCACAAAGATCTATAACTAGCTATGTTCTTAAACCTGCTGGTCCATCTTATTCTTTAGCTCCAGAAGAAAGTCCTTGCTCAATGCATTAGTGTATTAATTGGCTATATTTCAAAATTTGGAATGAAGATGTTTAAAGTTCTTATGCCTCCAATCCTCAAGTGACAACAAATCGTATGATTAGCAATACTCACAGCTGTTGCCTGCTCTATTACCCCTCTGTCCAGCTGAATGTTCTGGCTCCTTGTATGGGAACTGTAGAGTCGTGTCTAAGGTTCTGAACCCTTCCTTAAGAGAATGATGCTTATAGTACTCCACAAGTTCCTTTAGGAAAACAAGAATCAAAGATTATTCTTGACAAGAATACTTTGGTTCTCAAACACATGAACTCCTTAATGAATAATTACATACAATATAAAGATGATCGATTTAATGATAAATTTTCCCCACGTATACGGAAGAGTAAGTAAATAGTAATCTCTCCCTGCCGTCTGGATGTACATGACACCTACCTAGTA
>NW_007817187.1:0-895 GCF_000696425.1 Galeopterus variegatus | reverse complement strand
CTACGTAAAATTTTCTGATTCACGTAGGGAAAAATGTTGAGAGCTACTTTCAGTAAAGGCAAGTAAGGAGGAAAGGACTACAAATGATGCTGGCTCTTAATGACATGTCATTGCATATGATTTAACTTGCTCTTTTAAACGGCTCCTTTGTATTCTCTGGTACTGAAGTTCCATAATTTGTCAAACTATTCTCATATATGGAAATTTAATTTAATTCCAATTCTCGAATACTACAAACTGCTGTGACTGTTCTTCTACAAACCCTTCAGTGCAATCATCCTATCTGTTCTTCTAATTTTTGCAAATCTGATAAGCAAACAGTGCTGTCTCATTTTTATTTTTATTTGCCTCTCTTTGATTATTACCAAGTTGATTCTCAAAGTTTTAAAACATAGCTTTGCAAAAAACTGAAAACATTATCCCTCATCCAGAAAGCAGCCAAAATACATGTTCCTTTTAAAGTGAGATAGCACTATTTTTATCATGATTTAAATACAAGCAGGTGTTTGTGTACAAATATAAACCTATTAAAAAGCATCTTGCACACATATTCCTCTTTATAGCCTTTATTTGTGCTAAAAATGGGGGATTATAATGAATACAAGACAACTAGCCTCCTGCAATAACTAATAAACATGACAATTTGATTTATTGCCATTCCTCTGCTATAGCCTGTTGACAGATTTTTCTTTATGGAAAAATTACCATGGTTTAAATCTCTGTCATATGGCACTTAATTCAATCGACAATATGTTACCAATTAGATCCTGCTTAAACTACCATCAGCCAGCAGACCACGGAACATGTTAAATAGGATGACAATCAGATAACGAGTAAAATGCTTTGTGGCAGCTTCTCAGGCCCCAGGAGCAAAGCAGAGACCACGAATAATGAG
>NW_007817186.1:0-895 GCF_000696425.1 Galeopterus variegatus | reverse complement strand
AACTGCAGAGACTAGCAGATTCCTTGCGCCTGCACAGATCCTCACTCCACCCTGACCACTTTGGCATAATATACCATCTTTTTATCTTGGACAAGACCATCTGAGATACAGAACTTCCATCTTCTCATGTGGCTGCCTTGTGAATAAACCTCCTTTTCTCTACTGCAAAGACTGGTGCTTTGGCAATTGGCTTCTGTTGCGTGCAGGCATGCGAACTCCATTTGGTTCATTTGCAAAGCCTTTAAACATTTCTCAGTTTAATGATTTATGACATGTTAGTTTAAAATAGAGAAATTTTGTATTCCAATTTAGCTAATTTTCAGAACCTATTAGAATCACTTCTGTCTTTCACAGACATATAAAGGAGATTAAAAAGACAGTGAAAGGCCTTGAGCTGCTCCTAAGAAGTGGTGCATGAGCATAATGCTGTTTTTAATCATCATTATGGTGCTACTTATTTTTGCTGGGTCACTCCATTTGACTCATAAACTTAATATTCCAGCAGTAAAAACAAATGTACTTTCTCTTTGGAATAGCATTTTATGTCTTCTTAGGGAAGGCAAGATTGTGTAGTGGATATTTCAGAAGTTCCATTTTCATCTGATTTCTCACTTTTTTAAACTGAGGAAGCTGTTTAAAATTCTGTTTCCTGATTTTATTTTTGACATTCAAACTTCATTTCAATTAAATCTTATTAAGCAGCACCATGCATTACCTTTATCTGCAGGTTTCAGACAAGAACCAGAAAAGGGTAAAAGAAAAATGATCAGTAAAGATGTGTATCATGTTCAAATATAAACTCTGTGAACATATTGTCACTTAATATATATCAACCCCCCCCAAGATGACTTCTTCACAACTAAATTATGCAATTAACTTTTTTGTCTTACAGAAA
>NW_007817185.1:0-895 GCF_000696425.1 Galeopterus variegatus | reverse complement strand
ATATATATATATATATATATAATTTAATGAACATAGCTGTGTTCCAATAAAACTTAATTGTGAATAAAGACAATTTTACTTCTTCCTTCTAATCTGGATGACTTTTCTTTCTTTTTCTTGCCTGAAAGCATGGCTAGAATCTTCAGTACAATGCTGAATGAAAGCAGCAAAAGCAGACAGTCCTGTCTTGTTCTTGACCTTGTGAAGAAAGGATTCAGTTTCTCCCCATTACATATGTTAGTTTTAGGTTTATTTTAGATGCTCTTTATCCTGTTGAAGGAGGGGGTTTTTTTGTTTGTTTTTTACTGAAACAATGGATTTTACATATTTGTGGGGTACAGAGTTGAAGATCTATAACTGTGTACAATGTGTGATGATCAAATCAAGGTAATTAGCATGTTCATCCTGACAATATGTAATCATTCTTTGTGTCCATTGACCAATTTATCGCCAATCCCTGCCTTCTCTACCTTTCCCACCTCTAGTCACCACAGTTCTGTTCTTTCTCTCTGAAAGTACAACGTATTACTGTGTTTCTTTTCTTGTTTTGTCTTGTCTTTTGTTGTCTTTCCTCCCACTTATATGTGAGTACATGTGGTATTTCTCTTTCTGTGCATGAGTTTTTTTAAAAGATGTATTTTATTATTATTTTTTTAAACATAATTGATTGTATGTATCTGTGGGGTAAAGCATCAGGTATCGATACCTGTGTGCAATATGTGATGCTTAGATCAGGTTAATTAGTATATTCAACATGACATGATGTAATCATTTTTTGTGGCCCTTTTCTAATTTCTCATTAACCCTCCCGACCCCCTTCACCACCTCTGGTACCCTCAGTTCTGTTCTCTCCTTTTGAATGTTCTATGAATTATTGTGATTGTTGTATCTTTCT
>NW_007817184.1:0-895 GCF_000696425.1 Galeopterus variegatus | reverse complement strand
GCAACATGGATGAGTCTGGAGAAAATTATGTTAAGTGAAATAAGCCAGACTAAGAAACAAAATACCACATGCTCTCAGTCATAACTGGCTGCTAGAAAGGAAGGGATGCGGAGAGGGAGGGAGGGAGGAAAGTAAGGAGGGAAGAAGGAAAGATTGAAGGAAAGAAAGAAAGAAAAGACCACAGCAATATGTTGAACTTTCAAAAGGAGAGAACAAATCTAAGGATGCTAGAGATGAGGGGGAGGGAGGGAAGCGGTTTGGGAAGTGATAGTTTTGGGCAAAGGGCATAAAGAAATATCATAATTTGTAAGAATGAATTATTTCTCTAATTGATTATTCCTATTTAGTTATTTTGGCATCTTTAAAAAAATCAATTCACCATGTATGTATGGGAGTACAGTCATGCAACACTTAATAATGGGGATACATTCTAAGAAATGTGTCACTAGTCCATTGTTTCATTGTGCAAATATCATAAAGTGTAATTACACAAACATAGGAAGTATAGCCAATTACACACCTAAGCTATATGATGTAGCCTATTGCTCCAACCACTGTCATGTATGCATATATGTGATCCTTCATTGATTGAGACATAATTTTGTAGTGTATGACTGTATTTCTGTAATCTCTATCTGTATATCCATCTTATTACAAGTGCCACAACTTCTTGTTTGTTTTAAGTATCTTAACATCAGGATACTTAAATTCTTCAACTCTTTCCTTTTAATTTAAAATTGTTTGCTTTAATAATTCACTTTCAAATACTTACTGATTTTAGAGCCAGCTTGTAAATTTCTGCAAAAATAATTAAAGCCCATGGTATCACATGGCATCTACAGATTATTTTGGGGATAGTTACCATTTTAATAATATTGAGTCTTCCAATTTATAA
>NW_007817183.1:0-895 GCF_000696425.1 Galeopterus variegatus | reverse complement strand
ATTCTCCCTAATAATCATTTACTGTCCCTCAAAAGAACTGTCTGCATTCCCCATGTCCTCCCTCCTCTATAAGTTTCTGCATCCCATTGGGGTATTGGCAATCACTCTCCTGTGATTCCCTTGTGCATTGCCCCCACCCAGAATGTTAAAACAAAATTTAGTATGCCTCTTTTTCAAATTATCTGTGTTTGTTAGTTGATTTCAGTGAACCTTCAGGGAGTTGAAGGGGAAGCTCTCCCTTAGCTCCTACACCACTATGGATGACAGGGGTGTTCTTTCTGGGAATGTCTATGCTTTGGGTCTAGCAACCAACCCTCTAGTAGACCTTACCTTCACCTCGGGTGTTCACTCAGGAGTATGACCTCCAAGTCCTATCTCCTTCTACTGCCATTTACCACACTCTAAATCCCAATTTCCTTGAGCATTATTCCATTCAGGAATCGGACATCTGATATCTGGAAAATAATGCTTAGAAAACAGGTTATCTGAGAGCAACTTGTATTTAACCCTAACAACAAAAATCATTTGAGCCAGGATGAACAAAGAACCTGGATTCCTTATTGGAAGCAGGTAGAACAAACACAGATTACTATGTCCAGAATCTTCCCATTAAATTATTTCTTTTTTATTTAAACAAGCATAGATTTCTTAAGAGTAATTGATAATGCCATGTCAGTAATATTACAAGATCCAGCATATACAAAAGTAAGCTACTAAACCAAAATTTCCCATATCTAAAACTTTCTCACAGAAGACACATGGCAGTATGACAGTACTTCAAAAAGTTTGTGGAAAAATGGAATTAAAAGATAATATGAACCCTTCCACTTTTTAAAGACCCATCACAAACTTTTTGAAGACCCCTTGTATTTAATTTGCTCACAAATTCACATTT
>NW_007817182.1:0-895 GCF_000696425.1 Galeopterus variegatus | reverse complement strand
AAAATGCATTATAGTGTACAGTTTATAAGTAATTGGCTGCTAAATTGTAAAACAATAATCCTCTGGTATTACTCCAGCCAAGGAACTGTCAGAAAGTGTCATATAACTTCACATGGTGTAATTACTTTTATTTGACTTTGTTTGTTTAATTTTTTTCTCTCTCTCTTTGGAGACTAATCTACTAATATCTCTTTTCCCCAGAGGGAGGCAAATATATTGTGCATTTTCCATCAATGTGGTATGGGAGAGGATTCTGGAAAAAAGAGAAGAAAAAGGGAAGGACAAAATACAAAGGTCAGGAAGAGCTGCAAGGCAAAGCACACAAACCAGAAATATTCCTGGGATTAACAAGTGAAGCAAACAATCAACATTTTACAGAGAATATTGGAGAGAGAGAAGCAAAAGCCTCAGTGGTCTTCCTGTTAAAAAGACATGTCTCCCCTAGAATCAAAATACTTCCAGTCCTGGCACCACACTTGCTAGTCTATGACCTTGCGTAAGTTATTTAATCTCTCTGAGACTAATTTCTTTATGAAAATGTGTGAAAAAATAGTACTAGCTTCATAGGATTATTGTGAGAATCAGATGAGATTATCCCCATAAAATTTTTCACATTGTGCCATGCCTAAAGTAATTGCTTAGCAAATGTTTTCTCTTACTATTATTATTCATTTTCTTAAAACATAGAAGATTTAGACTCTTAATAATATGAGCATAAAACATTTATCAGATAATTCCACAGACATTAAATTCAAACTTCAGATCCCTAAATGACATGGAAAATGCAAATGCCACAAAATGAAGTATAAGTACATATTTCAAATAAAATATTTTAAAATAATTATGTGATATTTATCATAAAAATACTAGAAATGTATATAATAAAATGGGAACA
>NW_007817181.1:0-895 GCF_000696425.1 Galeopterus variegatus | reverse complement strand
AGGGTCACGCGTTCTGGTTCCTGAAGTGCTAATCTTTGGGTTTGTGTTGCTAACTAACTAGAGAGAGAAGCCTGAGAAGGAAGGGGAAGAGCGTCACTGTGGCCCTGGGAGATAGGGTCTGCTGGGCACTTTTAAAGCGATAACGGAGGGGTGCAGGGGTAGCCCGCCTCGCCGGTTCTCCCCGTGAAGATAGGACATATCGCTGGCCTGCAGCCGCCGCTGTGCTGCTCCTACGTGGCCTGTGTCAGGCAGGGTTCTTGGCGTGGGTGATGGATTCAGAGCCCACAGTGGCCCATCAGGCCACACGCTGAAGGCCATGAACGGAGGGACTCTACTCTAGTCACCAGCAAGAGCATGTACTCTTCTACTGGCCTGGAAGTCACAGAGTGCAGGGGAGACATGTCAAGCAGGGATTTTTTTCAATGATGTGCCATCTGCACAATTTGCCTTTCCTGACTGATGATTTTTTCCTAAGGAGGGGAGGCTCTGTGGAGGAAACAGAGGACCCTCGTTTTAGCCCCAGGCAGCATGCACCAGGTTCAGTTCACCTGAGCGTCCTCCTTTTCCTGGGCTTCTCTCGCCTCTAGGTTCTGTGGGTCTTGGAGGCGCTCACAACAGACCTCCGGAAGTAGGGCAGGTGACTGGGAGTTCTCCATGGAATGTGGGACTGTCTCCACAAGGAATGGCCAATGAGCAAAATGTTTACAATTACCGACCAAATAGCAGCCTTGAGGGAGCTGGGTTTGTCTGTGTCAGTTTCCTGATCTGGGAATTAGGTCTGCTTGAGGCTGAAGAGAAGTTATGAAAACATCAGAAATAGGAACAGAAGACCTGAGGGTGGTTACTGTAACCAGAGTCAATAAATTCAGCTGACTCTTGACTTTATAGACCAGTT
>NW_007817180.1:0-895 GCF_000696425.1 Galeopterus variegatus | reverse complement strand
AATCAGACAGGATATCAGTAGAATACTTATGGTAGCAAGTCATAAAAACTCAACACAAACAATAGAAAAACTTATTGTCTCACTAAGTGCAAGTTGCAAGATAGGATGCTCTTCAAGATTGGTTAATAAAGCAGTTCAATAATGTTATCGGGAACCCAAGTTTTTTCTGTGGCTCATCTTCTTTTCTGAGTGTGGCTTCATGGTATCCCTGGTTTCCCTCATGTTTGTAGGATGGCCACAGTAGCATTTACATCTGGTAGGAGAGAGGTGCTCCTCCAAATCTCCAAAGTTCCTCCTGTGCAGTGTGGGCAACCCAAATTAGGCCTGTCTCTTATGCAATAGCTGTTGCCAGAGTAAAGCCAGGCTCTGATCAGTATAGGTCTTGATTCCTGAGTCAATCAGCAGCAAATAGGATAAGATTTTCATGATTATCAGGGCCCACTTCTATAGCTGGGGCCAAATTTGGGTGTAGGCAGTCAAACTCGATGTCTATTACTGAAAGTTTATGTTCCAACCCTTACTTGCTATATCCTTGAGCAAGTTATATAACCTTGCTGAAACTCAATTTCCTTATCTTCAAAGTAGGGCTAATAATAGCACAAACCTCTCAGGGTATTTTGAAGATAAACTGAGATACTGAAATAAAATCAAAAGCAAAAGAGTGTCTGATCGGTAGTAAGTGCTCCACAAATGTTCATTATTATTGATGTTATTATTTATTCATCTATACAGTTTCATATTACTTAATAGCTATTTTCAAATTGTCTGCCTTTCCAGCTAACATATTTTTGAGGCTAGGAACAAATACTATTTTCATTTTTAATCTCTAAATTTTTATATATAATAGATGTCTAACTTATTTCTTTAACAAGTGATTAAATAAATGAATGTCTAT
>NW_007817179.1:0-895 GCF_000696425.1 Galeopterus variegatus | reverse complement strand
ATTTATGAATCTATGAGAATCTATGACTTTATAAGACTTTCCTGGAACAGAAATGGACATTACTCTTTTTTTTAGGAAAATGCTTGACAGAGTATAATACTTTTAAGGGTCTGGTGACATCATAAAACACCAGTTGTGTCAGTCTTTTGTAGCCAGGAATGAGACTCTGGATCTGGAAGAAAAAAGTAAACTGCATGTATCTATATATTTTCCGATAACTTTAACTCAGTGGAAAATATGCAAGATATGGCCATTTAACTTACAAAGACCATAAGAGAATCAGGATTCAAGCTCAATTGACAACACTTTAATCAGAAAAAATAATTCATTTTATCAGATCTATTTTCAAATAAATTAAGAGTATCTGGTAACGATTAAAATGAGTTTTTTCATTACAATCTACATTCATATTCTTTCCTAATAATGAGAAAAATTAAAAATCTATAAAGGAGGGCTTATAAGGCCAATAAGCCCTTATTGGCCAAATATGCACTTCCACGCTCGTGAACACTGCATGATTGCAATAGCTAGGCATTGAGACAGGATGCATGCTCTTGTAACCTTTAAGCTCACTGGAGGATGTAAAAACCTCCCTTCCCCATTTGCGTTTAAAAGCAAGTGCTTGTGTGATAATAAATGGAACTGCTCAACAGAACACCCACGGCGTTTGAGTGTCCTTTAACGGGCTGGTTGGGGCCGGCAGCTGTGCTCACCTCTCTTCACAGCTCTCTTCCCCCATCTCCTCCTAACGAGGACCGGAGGGAAAGAGGAATCCAGGCCATTCGCTCGCCCACCAAAAGGAAGAGGTTAGGGCTGTTCGGGTCGGCCAGCGGCGGACCCGACATTCTTATATTTTTCTATCAGCAAAAGACACGTCTACGAATTCCACAGAAAA
>NW_007817178.1:0-895 GCF_000696425.1 Galeopterus variegatus | reverse complement strand
TTCCATTCTTCTAAAAGCAAACATGAATGTCCATGACAAGTGGTAACTGGACATTTTGCTAAGGCAGGAATTTAAGTCACTTGCACTAAAAGACCAACAATTGAGCCTAGCTGGCTGCCCAGCAGTTTCATCCCAAGAGGGCTTTGTTGCTCTCTGCTGGTGTCATTTATGCAGTCATTTTTATGAAGTGATAAAATACTTTGTTTCCTAGCCAAAAGTGGTCTCAAAAAGGGAGCCAAATCTTCATGCTTATAAGGGAAGTGAAGAGAAAATGAAATATAAAGATTTAATGACTTTTAGCTAAAATTAATAGTGTTTTTCATTGGCACCTCAGAGCTATGACATCACTATGCCTATCATGTGCTCTATTTGCAGTATACTGTATGTTCTCGTAGGAGTGCCAACGTGGGCATTCCCAGAAGTGCAGAGGCATACTTCTCCTACATGTCAGGGATCAATTGCGTATTTAATTTGTTTTCTGCTTAATACATTTAACTCTATGGTACGAGCCCTTTCCAAAGTAAATAAGACATCTGGGGTCTAATCAAATGTAAAATCCTCTCAAGCGCCTACCATGCTATATAATCATAGCTTCTGTCTTACACCAGGGAAAATTTTTTTTAGAATTCGTGCAGTGGTCTGTGCCATTTTTATCTCTTGGGTGAAGGGTCAAATTCATCATGTGGCCAGAAAGGCTCAAAGTGTGTGCCTATGGTTCAACAACAACTAAAAGGAATGGTTTTAATTCAGCTGATAAGCGCCTTGTGTTTTCAGAGCAGGTTTAGGTGTAAAATATGCAACTTTTGGCCTTACATATCTTAGTCTGTGAGACCAGTAGGACCATTATGGCTGTTTAAGGGAAATTGCACAAGACACTTTGTGAGAAGATCAGAGA
>NW_007817177.1:0-895 GCF_000696425.1 Galeopterus variegatus | reverse complement strand
GGGAGCGCCACCGCGCTTCCCAAGCGGCGCACTATCCAGTGCGCCACCGGGCTGGCCCTAAATTTCATAATTTTTAAAAATAATTTTTGCATCAATTTTAATAAATGAGAATGGTTTGTAGTTTCTTTCTTGTGCTTTTTCAGGTTTTAGTAATTAAACTTATGGTGGCTTCTTAAAATTAAGTGGGAAACTTTTCATCTTTTAGTGTGACATAGAATCCTTAAGGGCTGGGCAATTAGCTCAGCTGGTTAGAATCCTTGAAATAATATTGGCATTATCTGTCATTTAAAGGTTAGATAAAATTAACTCTGTCTAGTCCTAGTGCCATTCTCAATGATAGATCTTTGAACACCTTTGCAATTTTTTTTTTAAATGATAATTTGTCTATTCAAATGTTCCTTTTCTTGGGTCAATTTTGGTAATTTATGGTTGGGTATGGAATTATATTTTCAGGTTTGTGGCCATGGGTCTGCATGTGGTATTTTATAATTTTATCTTTTCTGCAGCTATGGTTAGATTTCCTTTTTGTTTCTGACCTTTGAATATTTGCTCTTTTTCTCTTAACCAGCCTCATTAAGATTTATTGTATTTTATTTACTTTTAGTTTTGTGCATTTATTTATACTTTCTACTATTCTCCTGTCTTTAATCTCATTAATTTAAGCTTTTAACTTTATTAATTTACCAATTGCAGGTTCTTTTGTTTTAGTTTGTTCTTTTTGCAATTTTTTTAAGAGGGCTAAGTTCTTCTATTTTTTTGTATTTCTCCTTTAATCATAGAGGCTTTGAATTTCTTCTAAGCATAAGGTTTGCTCTGTCTCATGGGAATTGGTACGAGGTGATCTTTTTAACTGCTTTCTAGATAGTTTGTAATTTCCCTTTTGATTTTCTCTTTA
>NW_007817176.1:0-895 GCF_000696425.1 Galeopterus variegatus | reverse complement strand
ACCCGTGGCCTTGGTGTTATCAGCACCACACTCTCCCGAGTGAGCCACAGGCCGGCCCCGATTTGCAACTTTTTGATGCACCACTCTGGGGCCAGTGTGGATGATGGACTTGAGTGGGAGGCCAAGGAGGCTGCTGCAATCTCCAGGTGAAAGATGCAGAGTGGACCTGAGTCTATGGGAGCGGAGAGTGGACCCGAATCTATGGGAGTGGGCAAGGCTCTGGAGGCACTTCAGTGACCTCGTGTCGACCTACTCAGAAGAGTTCCAGGGACGAGGGTGCTCAAACACAAGGGCTTATAAGGGCCAGGCAGGCAATTCTTCCAATTTCCTAAATTTACCCTATACTCAGTCTCCTGATCTTAGATGAGGGCAACTTCATCAGCTTCCAGTTGCCCATTATACTTGCAGTCATCCATGACTTCTCTCTGTCTACAGGGTCACTATAATGAATATGCGTGTAAATTTGAGGTTCATTGAGGTTATTGAATTGGGTGGATTGATGTTTTTTCAATACTCTGGAAAATTACCAACTACCATATTCACACATATTACCTCTGCCCTATTATCTCTCTTCTCTTGTCTTGCTTTTAGTCTCTCTGTGCATTTGGCATAGTTTCTTCTGACCTTTTTTCCAGTTCATGAATTCTCTCTTTGGCTATGTTTAATCTGCTTTTAAAGTTGTCCATTGCATTATTAACTTTAATTATTGTATTCTTCAGTTCTGAAATTTGTTTTTTTTTTTTTCCAGATATGCCATGTCACCATGCCAGATGCCTTTTGTTTGTTCTTCCAGGACGACTCTGTTTCTTCACTTGTCTGTGTGCTGGGAGCTTAACTGACATTGATGGCCCCTTTATTCTTTGGCCTCTGGTTGGTTTCAGTCTGTGGGGAGCAT
>NW_007817175.1:0-895 GCF_000696425.1 Galeopterus variegatus | reverse complement strand
GTTGTTTATAGGACCCTGGCACCTCCTCTCTCTCTCTCTCTTGCTTCCTCTCACCATGTGATATGCTTGTACCCACCAGCTCCCTGCCACTTTTCCACCATGAGTAGAAGCAGCCTGAGGCCCATGCCAGATGCAGCTGTCCCAGAATCATAAGCCAAATAAACTCTGTTCTTTATGAATTACCCAGTCTCCGGTATTTCTGTTACAGCAACACAAACGGACTAATACACCTATCTTTGAAGGAACACATTTAAACCTAAAAGAAGCAATTTCAGGATTTCTTTGATTTTCTTGACTTATTAGGGTAGGAAGCAGGGTAGAAGAAAACTTTTTCTCCAATAAAGAAATACTTCATATCAGGTCTGAAGTAATGACAAAAAAAAAAAAAAAACTTATTGTAACTATCAAAGAGAAATATATTAAAAATAATTGAAAATAAGCTTATCCCTTTCATCTTAGAATTATCTCTCAAATGTACATCTTTTCTCCACTCTAACTGCTTTGAACAATGCTCTCTTCTCATGAGACTTTTATAGTAACTTCTTCTGTGTTCTCTTTGCCTTCAGGTGTTCCAGATCTAACTGTTCTCCAAAATCCAACCAGTTACCTCTCTTCCTAAAAATCCTACCTGATGGTGGTTCACCTCTCCCTGAGAACTCGACTTGCCAGTCAATGTCCATAAGACAGTCAGGGCCTCCATGACCTACTAACCACCTGCATTTTCTGGCACATCTCCCACACCTTCTCTTAAATCGGCCCCTCAACAACTTCACAGAAATGCTTACCTGTTCTTTAACTCATTCTGCCCTTGCATAAGCAAATGTGTGTATATACTATACCATTTCACAGTAGCTTGCCAATGAGTTACTTAGAGAGTCCTGGGTGATTTGTTAGT
>NW_007817174.1:0-895 GCF_000696425.1 Galeopterus variegatus | reverse complement strand
GCCTATGAACATGCTCCAATATTGTTTATCCAATTAAAGTTTTACATATGTTTTGTTTCTTTCCTTCTTCTTGTTATACCCAGTCTTGCAATAACAGGATCATACACTCACTTGCTATACTTACTTAAATCTAGAATTCATTTGACAGCCCTTAAAATCTGACATTATATCTTTTGGTACCAAAAATACTTTTTAATAGGTTAATATTTTTTCCCTAAAAATCGGATAAAAATAATTCTTCTAAATTTTATCCTCAGTTATTTCTTCAATTTATTAGCGTTGATCACTCAATCATGTTAAATACTTTCTTTTTAAAGTTTTTTAATAATTAATTTATTTATCTTCCTACCTTTGTGAACATAGCTTCTCTTATCACTGTTGTGTGCTCTTCTTTGCTGTTCTTAAACTCTAAATAATATCACTCTTTAAGTTTCTTCCCCAAATATATTTTTTCTATATGTTCTCTTTCAGTAATTTCATAAATTCCGTAGAGCTTTATCTTTAGTTATGATCTATCTTTATAGTTACAATGCTACATTTGAAACCAAAACCATACTACAATTCATCTTATTTATTACTTAAGTCATTACATTTTACTACCAAATCAATTTGTCCTGCTGACCATTTATTTCTGGTTACTCCTTCTGTCAAGTAAACTTAAATTTGGCCTCACGGAGCCAATCTTTTCTTCTTCAACCTCCTCATTCCAAGTTTTCACCCATCTGACTATTCCAATTGTTCATGTCTTCACAGTTTCTTGCCCATTTATTTTCTGCCTTCATTTTCAGTTTTCATGTTTTTTTCTTCTACTTTAATCATTCCCAAATACTCATCACTCAATTCTAGTTCTTAAAGCATTCCCTACTGAGTTGGGATGTATTTCAATAGCTTCATA
>NW_007817173.1:0-895 GCF_000696425.1 Galeopterus variegatus | reverse complement strand
GCACCCCATCTTTCTCTACCCTTAGTGATATATGGTCCTCACTCCATGATCTGGGTTATATAGTGCATTGTGCCCAGTATCCAGAAGTCCAGGAAAGCACAGTTACTTATCATCACGACATTATACCATGACATCACCATACAGCTTCAGAATTTTCTGGCTTGCTTGTCAAGTGCAATTTTTATCTCATCTTCCAGGAATTACTTTTCTCATAGAGGAGAATTTAATCTCAAACTCTTTATTCAGAATTTTCTTCCTCCTTCCTGTCCTCCTCCTCCTCCTCCTTTTTCTTCAATTATTTTTCCCTCATCTCCTCCCTAAAACCTTAAAAGCTGTAAGATATTCAGCACATATGCTTTGACATATGTGAATTATCTGTTACTGCAGGCATGTCTGTTCTACTCCTGTGGTAACATGGAATCACATTCCTTAGATTTCCTTTCAAGAGAACTTGTCACCAGGAGTGCAGTTAGCTGACAGTCTCTAGCTGTGGCACCTTTGAAATCTGCCATAGCATTTCAGTCAAGGCCACACTTTTCCTAGGCAGCCCCCTTCAATGACTGAGCATGACAGCCGTACTGTTACTTTTGCCCAACACATACTTCTTGCATTAAGAAGGATCTCCATGAGGGATTTTTGTACCACAGCTCCCCCTTGTGTGGACTGAGATTTCCTCAAAGTTGCACTGCAGTCTGAGCTTCTTCCTATTGAATCTTTTGTCCTTCCCCCTGCCCTACCTCCCTTCACAGGTGTCAGATATGCATTGCGGTCTGAAGCATTCCCTACATACTCATGCCCTTTATTTTGTGTGGTGCATATGTTCCAATAAAACTTTATTTATGGACACTGCAATTTGAATTTTACATAATTTTCATATGCTATAAATACACTTTTT
>NW_007817172.1:0-895 GCF_000696425.1 Galeopterus variegatus | reverse complement strand
GGCGTACAGGGAAGATGCTTCGAAGCATCTGCTGCTTACTCTAGTCTACGGTGCAATTTTCTTCTGCTATCCCCTCCTGCTTCAGCCAGAATCAATAGTTTCTGGAAGTTTCTATAAACTTAACCTGTACAACGATTCTCTTCCTTCTCTAATGTTGGCTGTACATCAGTGCTCCTCTCATTTTAGCTTTGTTTTGCTTTCTGATCCAGACTAATTTTCTTGTTTTGAGAGGTTGCCCATAGTAATATATTTTAACAATATACACCATAAATTCTAAGTCTGCAAAAGCATCAGTTGTACAAATCCTTCCTACGTGCACCCATTGAATTAGACTGTCTCATCCAGGAAGTGTCCTCTTTTCAGAGCAGTATCTAACCCGGGTCTGGACTCTTGTTCTTTTCTGCCCAGATGTCCTTCAACACATGTCATCTCTACTGTGCCTTCCCTTAGGGAACTATGCCCTCAGAATTCTGGAGTATATCTCTCAGAGTCAAGGCAACACTCTGTTACCTTGACTCTCACTTAATAATTATTTGTATATGTTATAGTTGTGATGGTTGATTTTATGTGACAATTTGACTATGTAATGGGGTGCCCAGATCGCACCTTATCTCTGGGTGAGTCTGCTAGTGTGTTTCTGGATGATATTAGCATTTGAATCAGTGGACTCAGTAGAATGCTCTCCCCAGAGTGGCTGGGCATCATCCAATCTGTTGAGGGCCTGAATAAGACAAAAGCCAGAAGAAGGAGAAATTCACTCCTTGTTTCCTGCTTCACGGCTTGAGCTGGGACATCTCATCTCATCTTCACCTGCCCTTGTACTGAGATTTACATTGTCAGCTCCCCTGGCTCTCCAGCCTTCAGACTCAGACTGAGTTACACACCAGTGTTCCTG
>NW_007817171.1:0-895 GCF_000696425.1 Galeopterus variegatus | reverse complement strand
CAAGAGAGGTGATGGGGAGAAGAGAAAGCTTTGAACGCTCTTTATTACAGAACAATAACATAGATTTGGAAGGAATAATGAAGTTATTGGGACAGTTGATAGACTTGGACACTATTTGTGAATTACATTATGGTAGTAATGTTAATTTACTAATGTCCATGTTAATTTTCTGATGTACTTGGTTGTTTTTTTACATACAGAATGTCCTTATTTTTTGAATACAGTAAATGGCTATAGAGATGGGCATTATGTCAGTAACTTACATTCAAATGATTTAGGATTAAAACATGTTCTTTGAACTATTACTGCAGTTTAACTGTCAGTTTGACCATATGTCAAAATTAAAAGTAAAAAAACTAAGTTTAAAATACCAGAAATGACACACTTTTTCCTTCAGAATCCATCGGGGTTTCAAAGTAGGCATCTGTGAAAAATTAATATAATGTTCAATACAGAGAAGGGTTTTGATGAATACTGTAAGATCCACAAAATGTCATAAATACTTGAGATTAGGAGCATTAGAACCTACCACCCACTATGTATGTATGATTGTTCAAATGGATATAATTGTTTAGGCTGTTAAATTAATGATTTATGAATTTATCCATCACAGAAGTCACATGCAACACAAATGTCTGACAACCAAGCAATCTGCCTGGATTGATAATAAAAATTAAATTTTTTATTATCATGAGTAAATGCATCTGGCTAAAATGCATCTGATTTTACAGTCATCTTTATTCCTTGAATTAGTTCAGTCATATAGGAATTAAGTATCTGTGCTGACTGTCAAAACAAACTAAAAACGTGAATTAACCACCAAAACTCCTAGCTTCTGATAATGTCTTAAAATCTTTTTACATTTGGGCCGGCCCGGTGGCGCACTGGATGGTGC
>NW_007817170.1:0-895 GCF_000696425.1 Galeopterus variegatus | reverse complement strand
CTCTGTGTATGTTTCTCTGTGTCTGTTTGCTCTTCTTATAAGAACACCAGCCATTGGATTGCGGTCCACTCAAATCCAGTGGGAACCTCATCTGCGAAGGCCCTATTTCAAAATAAGATCATGTTCAGATGTTCTGGGTAGATATGAATTTTTGGCAGACATTATTTGCTGTAGATTGATTGAGCTGTGTCCACCAAAGTCCATATATTAGAAGCTTAATTCCCACTGTAACTGTTGAGGGTGGGAAATTTTATTATGACAATTGAAAGATGCGGCCTTGAAGAAGTGATTAAGTTGATGGGTTTTTTTTTTTTTTTTTTTTTTTTTTTGCGACTGGCTGCACCGCGCTCAGCCAGTGAGCGCTGTGAGCGCACCGGTCATCCCTATATAGGATCCGAACCCGTGGCGGGAGCGCCACTGCACTCCCAGCGCCACACTCTCCTGAGTGCGCCACGGTCTCGGCCCAAGTTGATTGTTTAATGATGGTTGAGAGTGTGCTTTTGAAGGCTTTAAAAGGAGAGCACATGAGAGTCTCTCTCTGCTCTGCCATTTTCTGCCATGTGAGACCCCTACATTGCTGTAAAGCCACCACCAAAGAAGGCCCTCACCAAATGTGTTCCCTGGACTTTGGACTTTCCAGCCTCTCAAACTGTCAGCAATAAATTGTGTTTTCTTGCAAATTACCCTGATGGAGTTTGGATGTGTTGTCTCCTCCAAAACTCATGTGGAAATTTGATCTCCAATGTGGCAGTGTTGGAAACTGATTGAGTCATGGGGACGGATCCCTCATGAATGGATTAATGCTCTCCCTGGGAGAGGAGGGATTAATGAGTAAGTTCTCACTCTATTAGTTCCCACGAGAGCTGATTGTTTAAAGGACCCTGGCACCTCCTCT
>NW_007817169.1:0-895 GCF_000696425.1 Galeopterus variegatus | reverse complement strand
CACCGAGGGTTGCGATCCCATTACCGGTCAGTAAAAAAAGACAAAAAGGAAAAAAAAAATAGAATGATGTATTGTTAAGTGCTTGTCCCAGTGCAAGTCACAGAGAAGATAATGGTGGCCTCCCCTAGGAGTTGAAATAATAAAAGCGGGTATAATAGTAGCAACATTCTTGTCCTCTCTAGCTTGTATGGATGTCATAATGAATATCAGCTACAGGGCTGACTATACAGTTTGCAGGGCCCAGTACAAAATGTAAATGTGAGGCCTGGCCAGGGGTGAGGAAGTCAGTCTCCCCTTCCTACAGGCCAACTACCCCAACTTACAGCAGACAAGTGACTACCCAAGGGGTTATACCCTCTAGGCCATGATGTGCCTGGTACTTGGGTCAGGGGTGAATGAGAGGTCCCAATTGAGTCACCCACCATGTTGCCTGCCAAACAAGCCATGATGTTGCAGTTAGGGACAAGAATGGCCCCTGCCTTGCACACTCCAAGAAGCCATGGTGTGGGTGACCCTCCACACCAAGACCCGCCACAACCACTAGGCATGGAGGAAGGGCAAAGCCTGAATGTAAGTCACCCCTTCCCCTACCACTGTCAGTGCCACCTGATTGCTACACAGCCAAAGGGCAGGGGTGGCTGTAGGGTGAGCCAGAGGTGGGAGGCTGAGCAGATCCCTGGGAAGCATGAGGTAAGGAGCAGGCAGCCCAAAATTCACCCCAGGATGGCAGGACCGCATGTGAGCTAAGACTCCAAGCCCTGCCCACGCCCCATAGTCCCATCAGACTACACTTAGGAAACAGAGATTTGAAGTTTAAATTATTTAGAATTACAGGACTGTGACTGCAGAGCATTAAACCAGGCACGGAGCCCTCCTGAGAGCCAGGCCCTGTGGG
>NW_007817168.1:0-895 GCF_000696425.1 Galeopterus variegatus | reverse complement strand
TTCATAAAGTCAATTGTGCTATAAAATATAACTTAATGATAGGAACAAGTTCCATCACACTTGCAAATTCTAGGGATTATACAGGATGCATTCACCAGCGTTGGGAACATTGGGACCCATCTTGATTTCTGCCTATCACAATGCCCCTTCAAGAATATTGACTAAGGAAAGATTAGGGGTGAACTAATCTAAAAATTACTAAGAAGGATAAATACTAAGGAAAAATACTAAGAAGGATAATCTAGATGGAAGTGAGATTAAATAAGTTTTTTTTGAAACCCTAGTCAAAAGCAAGCTTTGAGCATATTTATATGCTGAGAAGAGAGAGTTGATGTAGAAGAGGGAAAACTCCAGGAGAGAGGGAATAACTGAGAAAAGAATTGAGGAGAAGGGCTCCAGAGCACAAGATTAAACTTAAAGAACGGCTGCCTCTTCCTCAAAGGATGAAAGAGAGATCGGGAGGGTGAATGCAGAAAACTGTATGTGCTGGGGCAGGAATACGATGAAATACAAGGGGACTTTAAAAAGTTAATGGAAAGGGCCAAGCCCGTGGCGCACTTGGGAGAGTGCGGCGCTGGGAGCACAGCGACGCTCCCGCCACGGGTTCGGATCCTATATAGGAATGGCAGGTGCACTCACTGGCTGAGCGTGGTGCAGGCGACACTGCACCAAGAGTTGCAATCCCCTTACCGGTCACAGAAAAGACTACCGGTCAAAAAAAAACCAAAAAAAAAAAAAAAAAGTTAATGGAAAAATGAAATTAAAAGATACAAATAAAAAAATGGAAACATTTCACAACGTAAGCTCTATCAAGTTCAAGACACTTTTGTAAGCAACGAGACAAGCCGTTTAGTCCCTCCCTGAAGAGCTGAGGGTCCTGGGAATTTAACCATGT
>NW_007817167.1:0-895 GCF_000696425.1 Galeopterus variegatus | reverse complement strand
GTAGTTCACTTAAATGGTCCTTTGTCTTAGATATATTTTACTCCCATTGCAGTTTTTTTTTTAAACTTTCTTTTTGTTTTTATTTTTTAATTCTTTTCTTTTTTGGCAGCTGGCCAATAAGGGGATCTGAACCCCTGACCTTGGTGTTATCAGCACCACCCTTTAACCAAGTGAGTAACCAGCCAGTCCCCACTGAAGTTTTTATCTAATCACTTATCAATATAATGTACATCCTTTAAATTCCTCATGCATGTGGAAAAAAAAAAAAAAAGAATCTCAAGTCTTTTGATCTAAAAACAAAACAAAACAAACCATAAAATCAGTGTGTGGCTTGTTGCATTAGTACAGATGTGTTAATTTTATTGGTGTCTGGCTTTTGGCTATTCTCTTAATTTACTAAAATTCTAAATTTTTTCATCGGCTTAATAGACACAGTAGCTCTTGCCATAAAAAGTTGCTGTGAGGATCAAATGGAACAATAAGATAAAGTCTTTTGGTGCAAAAAGGCCCCCATTGAATGCTGTCAGCTGTCACTTGCCTTCTCTGAGCCTCACTTAATCTTATTTGCAAAAGGCGGCTAAGTTAGTAATATCTTCTTTTCATTGAATGACTATGTGACAGAATTTTGGTGTGAATTTAATGACCAAGGAGGCAAAAGTGCTTGGCAAATACAGACCTGTATTTCTGAAATCTCAGGTGATCAGTTATTTTTGCTGGGTTCAAGGTTATTTAGTTATATATCTGGAGTTAACTTTCTCCAGATTGATTTGAAAAATAAAAATGTGTCCTGAACTAAGTAAAGAAGTAAGAATAAACCCAACTGTATTTTGCCAGCCCTTTATACATTTAGTGTTCGCATTAAAGGTGATGACCAGAATGATTTTCCTATCCTCTA
>NW_007817166.1:0-895 GCF_000696425.1 Galeopterus variegatus | reverse complement strand
AAAAAACAAAAAACGCATGTTAATCTAGAAAGCTCTATGTAAATGCCAACTATCATGGCTATTGTTGCTTTATAATGATGATGATTAACAAGGAAAGTAAAGAAATCCAGGTCTATCTTATCTCCTTCCAAAGTCTATTCCTCAGACAGTTTAAAGATTCGTAGGTGTTTCTGAGAGAAAAATAAAAAAGGGAAGGGAGTGATTCTGTAGTCAAATTTTTGAAAATTCTGGAGTACGCAAAGTTAAACAGGTTTCTCTCTTGCTGAAAGTTTCAGATAAACTCATAAGCATTGGTTTCTTCAAGACGATGGAGTTGCTGCAACATTTTTCAAAATTACTGACACACCGAATGTTCATGGAATTTATTTCTCAGGCCAGTGTTGTTGTGTGGAACACACTTTGGAAAACATTTCTAGGCCTCATTCTGCAATTAATCAAATTCAGCTCCAAACTGCATATTTAGGTATTCTAAGCTTAACATTAACAGTGTTTTGCAGTGTTTCCCATAGGGTACCCACCGCTGATGCTCCTTGTGTTTTTCTGTGTAGACAGGTCTGATAATCCCTCTGCTGGGGTGTGGTGGGAGCAGGGAGGGCTGAGTGGGGTGTGACAGGGCAGGGGGCTGGAGAAGTTAGCAGGCTGCATCATGGACAACCTTGTGCCAGCCTAAAGCTCTTCATCCGAGGGACTAAGGCCTGCTACCGCCTCCTGAAACAGGAGCCATACATGCTACTGGATTGGGAAAACTGAGCTGCCCTTAGGGAGTGATTGGAGGAAGAAGGAGGCAGCACAGCTCACTGCTCCCCTGGAATCCTGCTGTAGCCCAGACCTCCTCAGATCACACCCTGGGAGGCTCTAAAATGTCCCCCTCTGCATCCACTCTCCTGGCTCAGTG
>NW_007817165.1:0-895 GCF_000696425.1 Galeopterus variegatus | reverse complement strand
CTGATTATATAACAATTTGGGGTACTCCTTAGGAGTCAAACCTTCCAAGAGGTCACAGACAGAATGTTGAAATAATAAAGCACTTACAAAGTGAGGTGCTGATGTCTTATGCTCACTATCACACCGAAATGCACAGTTTCATTTTTCTATTCGAACGGGTTTTGATTTGCTGAAAAATGAATAAAAAATATACAAACAAAAAACTTGATCTGTGAATTTTTTTCCTGTATGGCAATAGAGGAGAATTGTAAAGCTGAGATGCTTTACATCAGTGAAGGGACTACTGCATCGGGGAGTATGGAGGCTGATCAGTAATATAAGGATGGATTAGTGAATTTCCTGCCTCCCAAGAGGCATCACCTGCACCTCTGTCTTTTCTCAAATCTACATGAGAGAGATCCTTACACTAGACTGAATGGCTGGTTGGCCAGGCAGGTGTTTTTTTGATTGTAGGAATCCAAGTTCATGGACTTTGGTCCTGTGGGGCCAGTTCACAGTCTCCCATTGCCTGACCACAGACTGCCTTGTGGCAGGGGCCCTGTGGGACAGTGTGGGTGATCAGAAAGCAGAACACACCATCCCTACCACAGGAATATTAACTCTAAGTATTTCTAATCACGGTAGGGTTATATTTTGCACTGAAATAGAAAGACAGTGGAATTCTGAGTCCATGTCAGAAGGTCTCAAAGCTCCTCTGCCTTATCTGAACTCTGCTGGTGGCAGCAAGGGCAGGAGAAGGGATTCTCTTGACCTTTACTTAAGGGGGAGAGAGGAGGTGACAGAGAGGTGCTTGCATCAGAGTTTGGAGATGTCCACTTCATTTTCTCTCCCTTAGATAAGTTGGCGACTACCTTGTGATAGTCACGTGTTTCTGCTATTGGCATTGGAAATAGTT
>NW_007817164.1:0-895 GCF_000696425.1 Galeopterus variegatus | reverse complement strand
CAAGACTGTTACTCTCTAACCATCTTGTAGATGTCTCTCTGCTGTCTTCTGTCTTTGAAATGTGGCTATAGAGAAATGTGAGGCCTGCTTAGTTTCCCTTTACAAGTGATTTGGTTTCTTTCTTTATACCTCATTCTGCTCACTTTTCTTATCTCTATCATTTGGGATACTTTTAAAATAGGATATTTTGGTTATTGTAGGAGTCTTTCAATATATTTGTAACTTATGTTTTCTTCTATTTTATGAGTTTCCTTTTCATTTTCATGATGGTGGACTTTGATGCTCAAAAGTTTTGAAATTTGATAAAGCCCCATTTGTCTATTTTTCTTCTATTTTCTATATTTTTGGTGTCATAACTAAGAAATTATTGCCAAGTTCAGTGTCATAAAGCTTTCCTCCTAAGTTTTCTTTGAAGAGTTTTATTATGTTAGCTTTTACATTTAAGTCTTTTAAAAATTTTTTGTTCATTTTTGTATGTGTTTTAAGGTAAGGATCCAACTTGGTTCTTTTGCCAGTTTATCCAGAATAATTTGTTGAAAAGATGATCTTTTCCCCACTGAATGGTCTTGGCACCCTTGTTGAAGATCCCTTGGCCATATATGTGAAGGATTATTTCTGGGCTCTGTGTTCTATTCCACGGGTCTGTATGCTGCTGTTTTGATTTCTGTAGCTTTTAGCAAGTTTTGAAATAAGGAAGTGTTTGAAATCAGCTTGAGTGTGTGATTGGGAGTGGACCCTGCAAGCTTCTGAGTGTGGCTTGGACTAGGCTTGCAGGACCAGCTTATGGCCTGTTGCTATCAGCACGGCGGACAGTGCCTGGATCGCTGCATCTGTAGCCTCCTACCTGAAAGGGCTAGGATGGTGCGTCCATCTCCGCAGCCTGTCCTGTCCCACT
>NW_007817163.1:0-895 GCF_000696425.1 Galeopterus variegatus | reverse complement strand
GATAGATAGATAGACAGACAGACAGATAGACATCACCTACACATGTATGCATGAACATCCTTACCATCACATTACAGTTTTTTCACTAATTTCCTACAGGGGATGCCTCTTCCTTATTCATGAATAACTATGTCCCCACTTTTCCAGTATCCAGTCGTGTGTCTAGCACACAGTAACATTGCAGTGGATGTTGTTGTGAATACACAAAAATCTAGAGAAGATAGCAGGTATGACCGATAGATATGGATAGGTATAAATGGGTATAAATATTGTGGAGAAATGTGTAGGGAATAAATAATCACACTTGTCTAGTTTGGGCAATTGCACACAAAGATAACAATTTCGCTGCACTTGTCTGTGACTGAGGGGTGGGTCCTAAGCACGTATACGTACAGCATAAGGAATATGTGGGGAAAGATCCCCATGCACCAAATTTCCTCTTCCTTCTGCTCTGCACTAAGTCCATGTTGGCACAGATCAATTCAGTAGTTTGGACAACTTTCTGACAGCTACCCAGTTAGGTTCAGTCCCTTTTGGAACCCATTAGTGATGGCTACTTGATCATGCACCTGGAGAAGACTGGCTCTGAACCACTAATTCAACCATCTGTGTGATATGCTACCCTTATTGATAAATAATTGCAAGTTTGAGATTGGTCTAGTCCTCCACCCTCATTCTGTGTTTGTACTTATGTTATTTTTAAGAATTCTTAACGCTCTCTTTGTAAAGTCAAAGTTATTTACCAATTATTTGTAAGGCATTCCTTCAGCAAGCATGTCATATTTGCAATGCTGTAGCACAATCTCCTTGGTTAAGTTCAATTTAATGTTTTGTGTTTCCATTTTCTCAGCTTTAAAATGTCAGGCATTGACTATACAAACTTGATATTTTACTT
>NW_007817162.1:0-895 GCF_000696425.1 Galeopterus variegatus | reverse complement strand
AAATAAACAAAGATAAGAATTAATACTGGCTTCCAAGAGAAAACTGAATTATATTTTTAAGAGCTGAAAGAAAAAAAAAAACTATAGAATTCTATATCCAGTAAAAATATTCTTTATAAAACTTAAGGCAAAATAAGTACTATTTCTTACAAAACAAATCCAAAGCATACAAAAATACAAACAAACAAAACCTAAATGATGTGCCTATCAGCAAAGTACAAATAATTCCAGAGAAAAATGGATATATGAAAAGGAATGAGAAATGTAAATATATCAGTAAACATAAACTCCTTTTTATCTATTAAAAATCTCTTAAATCATTACTGACTGTTTAAGCAAAAATATTTTATTGTGCAGTTGATAATATGTATAGAAGTAAAATTTTTGATGAGAATACAAAAGTATCAATTACACACTACAGTATCTTACACTTTACAGCAAATATTGTCATTATTTGAATATAGACTTCAAAAAGTTTAAATTAAATATTCTAGGTGATATTCTGAAATATAAGTCAGCCACTAAAACAACAACAACAAAAAAAAAAACAGGTCTGACTACTAATAAAATAAGTTAATTATAATGAGGTTGTAGTTTGATATAGTCCCATTTGTTTATTTTATCTTTTGCTGTTTGTGCTTTTGGGCTCATGTTCATAAAGTCTGTGTCCAGACCTAGTTCCTGAAGTATTTCACCAATATTTTGCCTTAGCAATTTTACTGTTTCAGGTCTTATACTTAAGTCTTTAATCTATTTTGAATTGATTTTAGTATATGGTGAGAGGCGCATATCTAGTTTCATTCTTCTGCATATAGATATCCAATTTTCCCAGCGCCATTTGTTGAAGAGGCAGTCTTTTCCCCAATGTAGATTTTTGTTGCCTTTGTCCAATATC
>NW_007817161.1:0-895 GCF_000696425.1 Galeopterus variegatus | reverse complement strand
CTCAACTGCACTGACACAAGGAGAGGGACCAGTGGAGACCCCTCCCCAAAAAGAGTCATCTCTCTCTCCACAAAGCACACTCCAGAGTAATAGAAGAAGCATCTGATTTATGATAATATGTGAGGACTTGATCACACCCATCTCAGTACTATACAGATCATCTAGGCAACAGACTAACAGAGGAATAGTTAATCCATCAGATGGAGAGAACAAATCTATGGTTATTAGAGCAGGGAGGGGGAAGCGGGGCGAGAAGGAGGGATGGGGAGAGGAAGAGGAGAGACTGGATAAGGCCATAAAGAAAATGTATTATTTGTAACAATTAATATGCTAATAAAAAAATAAATCTAAAAAAAATCACTCTGCCAAGAAAAAAAAAGATATAACAAAAAAAAAAAAAGAAAGAAAGAAAAGAAAATGAATGTGAAATGACAGTGTTTTCAGTCAGACAAAAACTACAGGAATTTATTGTCAGCAGACTTGTACTAAAACAAAGAAAAAATAATAAAATATACAGAAAATAGAATAAGGCCTTAATAATTTTAAAAAGTAAGGAAGGAGAAAATGAACATAAAGCAGACAAGTCTTACATAGTAAGCGGTTGATATAAATAGCACAACAGTAGCTATAAATCCATACATATAAGTAATTACATTAAACATAAATAAACAAAAAACTCCAATTAAAAGACTAGATTATTAGATTGGATTTTTTGAAGTTCATTTTTATCTGGCAATACAGTGGACACCTTAATTACGGACATATAAATTATGATTTCCTCTTTGCTTAGACTGAGGCACAAAAGAATAATGTACTAAAAGATGCAAAATATATAAAAAAATCACAGTTCACTTATAGATTATCATAAGTAAATTATAAAACCTAACAGAAACAA
>NW_007817160.1:0-895 GCF_000696425.1 Galeopterus variegatus | reverse complement strand
TTTACATTTTACATCCTAAAAATTAGTGAAATATAAAATTTACTTTCTAAACTAAACCAATAAAATCTGAACAAAATAAAATACGAATATACACAAACTGTTTATAAGGTAACAAGAAAGTAAAACAAATTTATGTATTGGAATTTTTTAGAATTCAACTAAGAGAGCTTTCTGTCCCTTTGTAAATTTTTTACCTCTGTTAAAGGAGCTAAACTTTTCTTTCATTGCATTATATGATTAAGAAACATACACATGCATACTACTTTATTAGGTTTGTGTGTGATCTTCACTGTCAAAAAATAGGTGGATGAGTCAGGTCGGGTGTGTTCTTTAACGAATTGTTTGAACTCATGCCTACAGTCCTAGAAGGATAATAACAGTTTTCTTCTCTGACATTGTGAAGCTTGTAAATCAAGATGTATCCCACTGAAACTTAATCCTCTTCATTTGCATTTATTTCACAAATGTTTACCATAACCTTTCATCTGTCAAACATGTTAGCCAGTGGTGTTCCTCCTTTTCCTCTTTTCTTCCTTCTCTCTCTCTTTCCTCTCTCTTTAATATGGAGAAACCTGAGGAAAGTTCAATGCTGGCGAAAAACTCCACACAAGAGAGCTGGAGTGACTGATGGGCAGAGAAAAGCAGGGATGGAAGCATTGACTATAGGTAGGAGAAAGAATCCCTTTCTACTTGTGTCAGGGAAGGAGGAGGAAAGAAGGTGAGAATATAAAATAAAAATAAAGTGGTGGGAAATTAGGAAAATTTGGCTACTGTTTTCTATGAAGTGATCATTGAGATCAACATTCTGAAAGTGATGTTGGAAGAGATATCTTGGTAGTTTAAACAAAGTCAAGTTTGTAGTAGTGATTTTTGAGAGTTAGAGAAAGAGGAAACA
>NW_007817159.1:0-895 GCF_000696425.1 Galeopterus variegatus | reverse complement strand
TTGCTTGTTCTCAGTACATGGATGTGACTGCTCCTTTACCCATCGAGGTGCAGGGTAGCAGGACAGGCTCACCCTCTGCTTTACTTTCTGTGGATAAGAAACTACAGCATCAGTCAGGAGCAGTGTGAGGCTTGGAATGACTACTTGAGGCTGCATCATGGGGCTGGCTGGCTAGTTAGGAGGTAGTTTTCTAGCTTCTCATTTACAGCCTTGACTTCCTCTCCTGGTCTGTTTGTAAAAGGATCAATTTTTTAAAAAAATTACTATACATGATTCTTTGTATTTAGCAATTAAAATAATAGTCTCTGATGACTGTCAAGTTACGTTCAAGTATTGGTTACATCATATATCAATTACATAATTTTATGTAATTTTCTTTTTGAAATTTAATGTGTAAACAAGGATAATAATGGCATTTTCCTGATAGTTATTGTGTGATCTAATAAATTGCTATATGTAAAGCAGTGAAAAATATTTTTGTCACATAATATGATTAAAGTGTCAATTATTACGTTTACAGCAATAGTAACATTATGATGATGATGATGAAGATAATGATGTCATTGTTTGTTTTGTTTAACTTGTAAGTTCAATCTAGATCCTCTTTTCCCTACATACCATGCTATTTTTTACATGACAAAATGTGCCATTTCTTTATTATTTCTATCATTACTTTATTACAGTTAAAGATTCTTGCAACACTGCTACTTGTATTTAATTTAATTTTTTTATTGAAACATAATTTATTGTACATATCTGTGGGGTACTCAAATGTAATGCTCTAATTAGGATAATTACTATATTTATCATTACACAATGTATTCAGTTTTTGTGTTTATTTTTTAATAGATCCTCAGCTGTTTATACTCAGGAGCAATTTGAAATAGAATAAACT
>NW_007817158.1:0-895 GCF_000696425.1 Galeopterus variegatus | reverse complement strand
TTCTTGTAAGGACTCTGGCTTTATTCTGAGTGAGATGGGAAGCCAGGGAGGTTTTTAATATTTATAGTACTGTAATCTGACTGTGTTGTATAATAATTACAGGTTATATTGTAAAGAATAGAATATAGAGGAGTTCAGGAATATGTTTCAGTTATCCACGTGGGGTATGGTGGTGACTTGGACCAGCGTATAGCAGTAGAGATAGAGGGGAGTAACTGGCTTCTGAATACATTAGGAAAGAATCAGGATCTGCTGATGGATTGTTATGTGTGATGTGGGAGAAAGAGTCTGGGGTGTCAGGAGTCAAAGATTTGGGGGTAAAACAAATGGAACATGGTAGTACTATTTTGGGAGACAGGAAAAACTGCTGAAGGAATAGTCTGGGGACGGAAGTCAAGAGTTTGGTTTTGACATGTTCAGTTTAAGATGTTTATTAGGCAGTTGGATATACAAATATAAAGTTAGGAGAAAGTCAGGGCTAGAGATCAAAACTGTCAGCCTATTTATTGGCCATGGAATTGGATGAGATCACCCAGCAAGTGGTTATAGTTAGAAAAAAGAATTCTAGGGGCCGGCCTGGTGGCGCACTGCTACAGTGCGCCGCTTGGGAGTGCGGTGACGCTCCCGCCGAGGGTTTGGATCCCACATACAGACCGGTTCCCACTCACTGGCTGAGCGAGGTGCGGGCGCAGCACCGAGGGTTGCGATTCCGTTGCCGGTCCCAGTCCGGTACGGGCGCGACACTGAGGGTTGCGATCCGTTGCTGGACACGAAAAAAGACAAAAAGGAAAAAAAAAAAAAGAATTCTAAGAGATGAGCCCTAAGGAGCTCCATGTTTGAAGGTTGGGAAGATGTGGAGACTGAGAAGGCAGAACCAGAAGAGTAGAAGAACCAA
>NW_007817157.1:0-895 GCF_000696425.1 Galeopterus variegatus | reverse complement strand
CAACATTTGGATTATTTCCTTCATGGCAAGGGGATGGAGAGGCAGAAAAAGCTAATATAAATCACTCATTAATGAGCAGCTTGCATTTGCTCGATTATTTTCTTAGGATAAACTTTAAGAACTCACAGTGTTAGGGTAATGCAAGTGCTCTCTTTTGAAGTATTAATTATATATTGTCCATAGATGGTCCAAAAGTATTGTGCCAATTAAGAATCAAATTACAAGGAAGAGGAAGAGGGGAAAGTAGAAAAAGAATAAATATTTCCTAATATTAATTTCTAGTAATTTACTAAATGAGCATTTGGAGGTTTAGGAGCTGTTAGCAGGAAGGAGTAACAAGTTTCCATAAGCCATTTCTGAAAGCAAAGTACAAAATAAAAGAAAGAATATAACAGTGTTTGTGGAATCATATTGTCTGCTGTCATTCCACCACAATTTTTGATTCTTTCTTGCAAAACCATTTTTATTTTAGTGATTTCGTTTTCCTGAACATCACATTGCTAAACTGCAACTCGTGGAACACTCCCAGCAAAGCCAAGGAGCAGAAGTGTTGAGCGAGCTCGGAGACAGAGTTATAAGATATTTCAATCCACAGGAGTGCAGTGCTTTCAGTAGAAACCAACAAGAAGCTATTGCCTTGCAGCAGAAAGCAATATTGAGTCCAGGAAAATGCTAAAGGCACAGATGTCATAATTACTAAAACAGGGTTTGAGTTAGGATAATAATATTATAAAAATCAGGTGAGTTGTTAGACAAAAATAGACATAAAAGCAACATATCCGTGAAAATTTGAATGCATTATTTTGTGATGGGATTATTTTCAGGCATAGAGCATTTCTCTATAAATCCCGAAGCCCATGCTGGCTATCTTTTGTAAAAGCAAGTGCTAGGCTTC
>NW_007817156.1:0-895 GCF_000696425.1 Galeopterus variegatus | reverse complement strand
ATCTTCTCTTCATCATTCCAATTTTAGCATATGTGCTGCTGACATGGGTGCCAATTTATATGTGTGTGTGTGTGTGTGTGTGTGTGTGTGTGGTGTGTCATCCTTGTGTGGGGGCCATGCTGATCTTCTCTTCATCATTCCAATTTTAGCATATGTGCTACTGAAATGGGTGCCAATTTATATATATATATTTGCTAGAGCATTTTGAAGTAAATTATAGTAAATTCTTTAATGTGTATCTGCAAAAATAAGAACATTCTACTACAGAACTACAGTACCATTGTATCATACCTACAAATTTAGCAATAGTTGTCTAATACATTCTACTACAGAACTACAGTACCATTGTATCATATCTACAAATTCAGCAATAGTTCTCTAATATCGTCCCTAGTACTTTTCCAAATTTCCCTAAATGTAATTATTGTATATTTTATTTTATTATTGCTGCTTTTAAGAAGGAAGCAGGCTATTATACTTTTGAATTCTACACCGAAAAAAGGCAAAACACAATAGATGTTTACTATGGTGTCTCATAGAAGGTGTCATTTGAAGACTTCCACTACTACTAAAAAAAAAAGGTATAACACTCATCTAAGAGGGCATAGTTATTTGAGTTGTCTTTTAACTCCAACTTTTTTTATTCTTTTTTTTTTTATTTATGGCAGCTGGCCAGTACAGGAATCATGAACCCATGACGTTGGTGTTACAAGGCTGTGCTCTAACCAACTTAGCTAACCAGCTGGCCCCTTAACTCCACTTTTAAAAGTTAATTTTCAATTATGTGAATAATTTATACATACTTTCCTTTATAAGAGATTAACACATAGATACGTCTAAAGTTCCCTTTCGCCACTCTCCACTAGCCTGGGTCCCCTGGCTATTTTTTGATGCC
>NW_007817155.1:0-895 GCF_000696425.1 Galeopterus variegatus | reverse complement strand
GCTCCACCCTGCGTCTCTTCTCAGCCAGATACACCACATGTTCACACCTCACTGTGAGAGGGGCAACTCTTACTTGGCTTAGCCTTTTTCTCCCGAAGTCCTTCTGCTCACTGATTGAACACCACTGTGGACTAGGGTGGTGCTGGCCCTCTGGGAACAACATTCAGAGGCCATTCTTGCCATCTCCAAGGAGCTCAGGCTCTACGGGGAGACAGAAGAAAGCAAGTGGCATTAGGACTGTCTGAAGGAGGCTGTCTTTGATGGAGCCCTAAGCACCATGGGGCTGATGGGGTACAGGACATGCTACCCCAAAATGTGGCACCTTGCATTTGAGAAGACAGCAGAAGCAGGAAGGTCACCCTCACCTCCCCCACTCAACCCCGCTTTTCTCTACTGAAGCAGATTCTAAGACCCTCATGTGAAAGGTGCCCTTCCTATACCCGGAAGCCAGGAACATTCTTGTCTCTGAAGACACAGGGACATGAGAAGCATCTGAACCAACAGGCCTGGCTAAGCTCCCCTACTTTGTTACTATTTGGTCATACCCCCTTTGTTCAATCCTATTTCTCCACCAAACCTGGCACAAAAATCCAGAAATTTCCTTATGGGAGCTCCCGTGTCACATAAAAGTCATGTTAAACATATTTGCTGCTTTCCTCTTGTTAATCTGTCTTTTGTTGTAGGGCCTCAGCCATGTGCTAGGCTGGGGGAGGAGAAGATATTTTTGCTCTCCTGCAGGGTGATGGGGTGGGGGTGGGTCAGGGAAAAGTGCAGAGTCCAGCAGGGCTGCAGAGTGAGCAGGAGGGGAGCAGACAGGGAGAGAATGTTTGCAGCGGGTGCAAGAATGCTTGCAAAGCGCAGGGCTGTGACAGGACACAGCCTGGGAGCAGCGCAG
>NW_007817154.1:0-895 GCF_000696425.1 Galeopterus variegatus | reverse complement strand
TTTCATACATTTCTTTCCCCATTGGTGGACAATTTCATTGTTGTTTTGTTTCCCCAAAGTCTTCTACTCTTAAAAACAACCCTGCTATGTTCATTTTTCTGTACATCTGCAAGTTAATCTGTAAGGCTAATTCCTAGAGGTAGAATTGCTGGGTCGAGGAGGTTGTGCATTTGAATTATGTTAAAATATTTAGGCTGATATTAAGTTTGCCATGATTGGCATTTTTTTTTTTTTTTTGGATATGAAGCCTGCTGGCCTTTGTTCCAAATGTTTGGAAATGTGTTCTGGTTCTGGGGGCCACAGAAATGGGTAGCATACGCGGTGCTTTCCCAACTTGCACGGTTGTAAGAAATACCTGGGAGGCTTGTTGAAAATGTAAACTCTCTGCCCCTCTTCCCATGCCAACAAAATCATCTTCTTCAGAAGAAAGGCCTGGGAAGCAATTTGAACAATAGCCAGGCAAATTTGGGAAACTGTCAACATGAAAATGCAATAATCCAGATTTTGATGTGGGACTCAGGGTAGAAATAATTCAGAGTTATGGGGAGGTGATAAGAACTCTTTATAGCACAGATATAAGGGTACTTCAAAGTTGATGGAAAAATAGCATTAAAAGATAGTACAAATTTTTCCATGAACTTTTTGAGGTACCTTCATATTTGATACGGTTAATAAGCTGTGATGGTTTCTTCCTTGGAAATATTTCACAAGAGCCTCTCTGCTTCTTTCCAGGATAGGTTAGGTAAGACCTGCACAGGGGCAGGTGGCCAGGTATTGGGAGTGGGGGTGGGTGGAGAGCTGGGTGTGGGGAGTGGATAGACAGACTTCTGTGTGCCTGGCATTCCACTATACAGCTCACATATATTATCTTTCCTTCTCATATCGGTGCTGTAGG
>NW_007817153.1:0-895 GCF_000696425.1 Galeopterus variegatus | reverse complement strand
TGTGTGTGTGTGTGTGTGTGTGTGTATGGAGAGAGAGAAATATATGTGTTTATGCAGTGAATAAGTATAAATATATGGAGGAATTCATAAATATCTATTTGTACATTTATACATTTACATATATATGCACACACATATACTCCTGAATAACATTTATCTAGCATACCACAAAATACGGATCCTGCTAATATATATTATTTTCCTTTCCTTCTCCCTTCTTTTCTTTTTAATTCTCTTCTCTCCTTTTCTCTTCTGTTATTTCTCTTCTATCTCTTCTTTTCTTTTTTTCTTTTCTTTCCTTCTTTCTCTATATCCTGCCTTCCCTACCTCATGTTTCTTCTCCTCTCCTTCTGGCCACGTCTTTTCTTCCATCCTGTCCTTCTTTCTCTTATCTTTCTTCTTATTCTGTCTTTCCCTATCTTTTCATCCAACTTCTTTTGCTTCCTTTGCATCCTTCCTTCCTTTTTTCATGATTTTTTTCTTTCCTTTCTTTTTTCCTCTTTCCCTTTTTTCTTTCCTTCCTATCACAGAATAGGATTGTTTTATGTTGTCTTTATTGACTGAGCCACATTTCCTGTATGTTGCCCAATAATAAAAAGCATATACATCATTGGGGACATTTAAGATTATGCCCAAATGATAATATTTGTACTCTGATCAAAGTATCTTTACTTGCCAGGTGAATTTCCTAAGTGTATGGGACAATTATAGCAAGTTTTTAAAAATTACTTTATTATTATTGAAATTTTTTTTTTTTTTTTTTGTCCTTTTCCAGACCGGCCGCACCACGCTCAGCCAGTGAGCGCACCGGCCAAACCCTATATAGGATCCGAGCCCGCGGCGGGCGCGCTCCTGCGCTCCCAGTGCCGCACTCTCCTGAGTGCGCCACGGGCTC
>NW_007817152.1:0-895 GCF_000696425.1 Galeopterus variegatus | reverse complement strand
ACTGTATTTTATGCAGTGCTTGTGGGTCTTGTCTTGTTATTTGTTGTTTCTTCTGATTCATACTCCTTGTGGTTTGCCTTCTCATGAGTTTATTGATTTTTGATTATGAGCTCATGGTCCTTGGAATTCTTTGTGGCAATTCTTTGAATCTGTGTTTAAAATATATTCTTCCAGAGAGATTTTTGTTTGCTTCTGCCAGGCACCTAGGAGTATATGAGAACCACTCAAAAAAATGTTTTTTGGCTTGGTGTTTTTACACTCACACAGGGAATATAATTTTGAGCCTCCTTCTGCATGAGTGTTGGCTTGTGTTAGGAATTTTACTGGACTTCCTTTTTACCCCATGTTCCTTTTCCAGCCAGAGTTAAGTGGATATGGGAAAGTCTTCTGGGGCTGAGTCTCCCTCCTACCCCCCATGTCTCCCCTAGGGCATTGACTTTTTGAAGTCCCAAATTTGGGGGAGGGGAGGGGTCTTTGATAACTTACCTCCCAGGCCTTTTCTATTCTTTCCTGCTTTATTTGGTTCTCCTAAAAGTAGAGCCTTGGGCAGAGGCTTGTGTGTAATTAATTTGGGAACAGGAGTGAGGCATGGACAGAGTGAAGCAAAGAAAGAGGAAAATCCAGTACAAGATTGCCTTATCGAGGGGACTTCTGCTTCTGTCACCCATTGGTCGAGAGTGGCTCCATAGACATCAACTCCCCTGAACTCATAGTTCACACATGTGTGAGGGTCCAAGAGATTCCCAAGACTATCTGTATTAGTCTGTTTCTGTTACTTATAACAAAGTACATGGAACTGGGTGATTTATAAGAAAACAAAACTTATTGCTTATAGTTTCTGAGGCTGTGAAGTCCACAGTTCAGGGAACAGGTCTGGTGAGGGTCTTGGTGGTGG
>NW_007817151.1:0-895 GCF_000696425.1 Galeopterus variegatus | reverse complement strand
GTTATATCACAACAAAGCTGTTATTAGAAAAGTGACTAAATGGTAGACTTCATATTCAAGAGTTTGGGCTATACATAGGAGGCCTGAAATTGTCTTTGCTTCTTGAAGTAAATTGAATCAAATAAGGTCCCGACATGTGTTACTGTATTTTACACAATGGACATCGGAGTCTAATAACGTATGGCTCATATTCAAGATTGTTCCCATTGATTTACCACTGCTAGTGCATCACCTGGACATGATGTAAATACTTTAAAGTTTTGCAGCAATCATGTGGGCTGAAGATAGTTCCACATTTGCTTCATCTATGCTGCAGAGAAGGCTCAAGAGAAAAACTGTTACATGGATGGTTTCCTTCCAGCACACAAAGGCAGTCTACTCCTTTCAGTGTTCCTGGAGGTTGGGTGAAAGAGCAGCCTGCATCCATGCTCTGATTCACAGTATTTGCAAGACTAAGACTTCCAAGCATCTTTTCAGATGACACACAGGAATCTGACTGTGAGCAACAAAAGCCCTTGGGTTGCAAAAACAGATACCATGCTACTCTTTAAAGAGAACCACAAAGATTTGAATAATGGCAATATTTAATGGAGTGAGTACATTTATTCACCAGAATTCTAGAGGGACTTAATATACGATGAAAATGAAGCTGAGTTTAGCACAAATTATTTTTCTCAGAGAAATACACACAGAGAAGAAGGTAATGACAGAGACCCTCCTGACAGTGAGGGGGTGCCATGGTGTATGAAATCAGTTGGATTTCTAACAACCAAAAAAACAAAAAAAAAAAACTGCCTTTCAAGAATTAAAAAATACTGTATTTACTAACAGTCATTTTAAAAAAGTCATTTTCTGAATCCTAAACCTTAGATTAAACACCAGAGAAATTTTCCTT
>NW_007817150.1:0-895 GCF_000696425.1 Galeopterus variegatus | reverse complement strand
TTATAACAGAATACCCAAAACTGGGCAATGTACAAAGAAATGAAATGTGTTTTGTACAGTTTCAGAGGCTAGGAAGTTCAAAGTCCAGGGAACACATCTGGTGAGGGCTTTCTTCGGGGTGGTAACTCTCTACGGCAACTCAGGGTATCACATGGTGAGAGAACGCCATGAGCAAGAGAATGAATCTTCTCACTTGCTCTCCTTATAAAGCCAACAGAACCATGCCCATTACTTCAGGAATGGATCAATCCATTCACAAGGGCACAGTCTTCACAATCTATTCACCTCTTAAAAGCCTCACTTTTCAAATACCATAATCAAATTTTCCACCTTCTTAGCACTGTTACAACAAGGGTCAAGCTTCAGCGAGTTTTGGGGGAACATTCCATCCACAGCAAGGATCATCCTTCAGGGAGACCTGATCATCCTGGGACTGGTTATCCTAGTGAGCCTGGTAAAGTGCTGTCTCAAAATGGTAGGGGGCTCTGAGAGCAAACTGCATCCAAATGGATTGTTTAGGGGCCCTATCAGACCCAACTCCATATGCAGATTTGGCTTGGGCAATAGTCCTTCCATATTTGACATGCCTTTTCTGTTGTTTTGGTGGCTGAGCTATAGGTCATGAGGTGGACTGTTGGGAAGGGTAGCCACATGTGTGAAGTCTTTTGACCTGTGCTTGGCCACTTAAGTATGGGTCTCAGGACTGGAACACTTCCTTACCAAGAAATAAAGAGTCTTCACAGCCTGGGCTGGACTGATTGCTTTGTGTAGGAGTATCTTTTTCTGCTCTGGACTTGATGTGTGCTCCTTTGTCCTCCTAAAGTATGTGTGTCATATGGAACCTGGCCAACTCCACTATACCCATTCACAGCAGGGGCATGCTAATAGGGTAAAC
>NW_007817149.1:0-895 GCF_000696425.1 Galeopterus variegatus | reverse complement strand
ACACTGTAACAATGGAGATCAAGTTTCCATATGTGAACTTTGGGGGGACACATTTAACCCACAGCAATTCCCCTGGGCCCAGAGAGTCAATGTTGTTATTGTTTATTTGTTTGTTTGGTGTTTTATCTCTTGGATTTTCAATTGCATTCAAAGGATTCTGACTGAAACAAAAGAATGCCTCAGCAGGAGGCATGATCTTCAGGAGAATGCATCTATACTCACTATTCAAAGTGCTGTTTTGAGAGGGAGGAATTGCTCTTTCGTGAGTATATTATGAATAACTTGCCCAGTGCTCAGTGCTATGCTTTTGGCCAAATTCAGTTTCAACAGAGAAGACACTATATACAGTCTGATCAGAAAGTGTAGTATGTTTTCACGTGTGCTACTCGGTGGTGGCCCTTTCATTAGGAAATGGCGTCAGAGCCTGAGGTCAGATCATGCATGCCTAGGATCATCTCAGTAAAAATTTAAAAGACAGGTATATTTCATGCCTATCATCACCTGAATTGTGTCGGGTACTGTGTTAGGTGCTCTGGATAAAAAAAGAATAAAACAGGTGTGTTCTTGAGGTTCTCAGAGCCATGTGAGCAAATAGCAGAACGATCATGCTAAGGTATGCACATGGTGGTGTGGGAATCCAGGCTGGGGAGGAGGGCAGCTCGGAGAAGACTTATGGGGAGGGAAGACGTATCGGAGCTGAGACTGGCAGGTGAAGGGCAGAATGGCATTCTACATTGAGGCCGTAAGGACAAAGGCATATATGCAGCTACTTTGCAGGGCATTAGAGCAAGAAGAATGTGGTATAAGAAGCAGACTGCTATTTGCAGGAGTTAAAAAAAAAAAAAAGCCTAGCATGCATAAGAGATAAAGAAATTAAATTAAAGCTTTATCTTTG
>NW_007817148.1:0-895 GCF_000696425.1 Galeopterus variegatus | reverse complement strand
AGTGGTGTTTATATCTTCTGTTTCTCTGCTGATTCTTTGCCTAGATGATCTGTCCAATATCAATAGTGGGGTATTCAGGTTTTCTGCTATTATATTATTAGTGTCTATCTCATTCTTTAGGTCTAATAGAGTTTGCTTTATAAATCTAGCTGCTTCAACATTGGGTATGTATAAATTTATAATTGTTATGTCTTCTTGATGGATAAATTCTTTTATCGTTATGTAGTGGCCCTCTTTATTTCTCTTTATGGTTTTTGGTTTAAAGTCTGTTTTATCAGATATAAGAATAGCTACTCCAGCTTGTTTTTCATTTCTATTTGCATGGTATATCTTTTTCCATCCTTTCGCTTTTAGTCTATGTGTGTCTTTATAGGTGAGGTGAGTCTCTTGAAGGCAACATATAGTTTAGCCCACCTTTTTAATCCAGTCAGTCAGTCTGTGTCTTTTGAGTGGAGAATTTAATCCTTTTACATTAAGAGTTGTTATTGAAAAGTGTTGATTTACTCCTAGCATTTTATTGATTTTTGTTCGGCTGTCTTAAGTGTCTTTTGTTCCTTTCTTTCTGATTAACTGTTTGTCTTCTGTATTTGTTGGTTTCTTGGGGTGGTAGATAAATTTTTTTCTTTTCCTCTTCATCGTTAGCATTTTTATTTTACTAGTGGGATTTGATTTAATTGAGTTTTAATGGCAGTGGTGGTTATTTTTCAGGTACCAAACCCAGTACTCCCTTGAGAATTTCTTGTAAGGGTGGTCGTGTGGCAGTGAACTCCCACAGCTTTTGTTTGTCTGAGAAATATACTACTTCCCCTTCATTTTGGAAGGATAGCCTTGTGGGGTAAAGTATTCTTGGCTGGCAATCTCTGTTTTTTAGTATATCATCCCATCCCTCTCTGGC
>NW_007817147.1:0-895 GCF_000696425.1 Galeopterus variegatus | reverse complement strand
AACCCTCGGCGGGAGTGCCGCCGCGCTCCCAGACGGCGCACTCTCCAGTGCGCCACCGGGCTGGCCCAAAGACCTGTCTTTTATTGGTTCCTTCCCTTCCAGTTCTACTGTCACCTTCTTCACAAAGGCCTTTTCTTCTGATCTATTTTCATAACTTCCTAAGTGTTCTTTCAATTGCTGCCTTTCTCCTTTTCTTTATCCTCCCTTCTGGTTTAGCATATCTACCATTTCCAGATTACCTTTCTTAAAAGCACAGTTTTGGTCCTTTTACTGCCCTATTTTAAAACTTCAGTGACTTCTGATCATTATTTGGAAAAGGCTTTCTTTTAAAAGACAATTCTAATGTCAAATATTCTGCTTCATAAGCCCTATAAGCTACCAAAACAATCCAAAAATTTTTAGTATTTTAGATTCTTTCATATTCCAAATTGGTTCACATATCCGGTATGGAGGCAAACATCTGTTAAGACCATGTGCCTGATTTTTATGTCAGAAAATATGGTCACAGAACTAGCAACTACTGAAATAGGTTCACACTTTCATCGTTGAGGCGGCAGCCTAGATCTTCTAAGATCTGGCTACAGTGTATTCTTTCCAGCCTGCTCTGCAGGTGCCTTATGCCTAATCATCTAGCTCCTCACCCAGACAACACAACTGCTTAGCGCAGTTAGTAGGCCCATATTGTTTTTAGCTCCATGCCTTTGCTTGCAGAAGTTTCCTTCTGCTTCCTTTATGGAATAAGGAAAGAAATAAGCCATAGTGATTGTTCCCTCCATCTGGAACATCTTGCTCCTCTCTGTATCTCTCACAGCCCTACTCTACTGTAATACTACTTGTAACTTACATTAAAATACTCCAGCCTACACAGTGTGTTAGTTTACACTTTGGACATGAT
>NW_007817146.1:0-895 GCF_000696425.1 Galeopterus variegatus | reverse complement strand
TTCCACAAGTATGCAAGCACGGGTGGCAGCAAGGAGTTCAGCCTGTTGGTTAGTAGTGCCTAATGGTAATGGTTGGGCTTCTATGACCGAGTGAAGGGACACTACAGTGTATCCTGCATAATGTTTGTTGTCTTGTCTAAACGAGGAGCCATCTGTGAATCAAGTGTAATCAGCCAGGGGAAGGGGGCCTTTGGAAACTGAGGAATGACAGGGGATGAGATTTTGGAGGGCCTCCATACAGCTGTGAACCGGGGTGTCAGGTGGACTGGGTATTGGGAAGAGGGTAGCTGGATTTAAGGGTGGGCAAGGAAGGAAAGAAAGAGATGGATTCTCTAAAAAGAGGCGAGTAAGGCTAAGAGCCTCAATGGGGGAAGGGAATGTAACACCTTATAGGTGAGGAGGTCTTTTAGATGGTGAGGCGAGAGTATGGTTAAGGGTGATTTGTGTGCCTCTCTTTTTGTAATATGTTTCCAGCTGCCAAAATCCGGAGGCAGGGGGCCCAACCGCGTACAGTGGGGTCAAGTTGTTTGGATAAATATGCCACTGGGGCGAAGGAGGGGCCATATGTTTGTCCTAGAACCCCCAAGGCCTGTCCTTCCCTCTCATGGATGTAGAGTGAGAAATGTTTGGTGAGGTCGGGGAGGTGTAGAGCAGGGGCACAAACCAGAGCCTGGTGGAGTTTTTGGAATGCCTTGTTAGGGGAGGAGGATAGGGGCTCATTTGGATCTCCCTTGGCCAAATCGTACAACGGACGGGCCATTAGGGAGAAGTTCGGAACCCAGGCCCTAAAGTACCCAGCCAGGCCCAGGAAGGATAAAATTTCTGTCTTGATTCTTGGAGTAGGTAGGGAGGTTAACAATTGCTTACAGTGGTATGTGATATTTGGGCTTGTGAT
>NW_007817145.1:0-895 GCF_000696425.1 Galeopterus variegatus | reverse complement strand
ACAAACAGGGACTCCCTTATTTTGGCCAGGTAAGAGAAGTGGTCATTTCTTTACATACTTATTCATCCATTCATTCATTTGTTATTTATTTGCTCATTCATTTATTTATTCATCCATTCAACAGCTATTTCCTGAGAAATTACTATACAAGAAGCATTGTAGGGGGACCTACTGTTGGTTTTCACAGGACTGTCCTGGTTCATGCCTTTTGTCAAGTTATAACATTAGCAGTGGTTATAGCCATTTCACTCTCAAAATGTCCAAGTTTGGACAATAAATTATTTAGTTTGTGTCAGTATTAGGAATAAAATGGTGAAGTAGACAGGCACCACCACTGCTGCCCTCATGGAGTTTATATAGAGAAATATCAAGTTTATATAGAGCTTAACAGAGAAAATAGACACCAAACAAATAATTTTGCAAATAATTTTTTAATTATCATCATGATAGATGCTATATCAGTGAAATATTGACCGTTTAATTACTTGTCCAAGAAGGGAACACTCCTACACTGTCAGTGGGACTGTAAATTAGTACCACCACTATGGAAAACAGTATGGAAGTTTCTCAGACAGCTACAGATAGATCTTGCATATGATCCAGCAATCCCACTTCTGGATATATGCCCAAAGGAATGGAAATCATCATGCGAAAGGGATACCTGCATTCCCTTGTTCACCACAGCTCTGTTCACAATAGCCAAGATGTGCCAACCTAAATGTCCATCGACGGACAATTGGATAAGGAAATTGTGATGTGTACACACACACACACACACACACACACACCATGGAATACTACCCTACTCTGCCATAAAAAAATAATGAAATTCTCCCATTCACAACAACATGGATGAGCCTGGAGAAACTTACGTTGAGTGAAATAAGCAAAGCAC
>NW_007817144.1:0-895 GCF_000696425.1 Galeopterus variegatus | reverse complement strand
CACTGTAGCAGTGCGCCACCGGGCCGGCCCAGAGGTAGAACCTAATTTCACTCCCCTGCTCCCACCTCTTCTTGAGGTTGGGCCACCATGATTGACTCAGTTTTAACTAATTAGAGTATGGTACAAGGGACATTGCATGACTTCTGAAGTTAGGTCATAAAAGATGATACAGCTTCCTTCTGGTTTTTTCTCACTCATGGGATGCTTAGCTAGGAACCTGGCCACCATGCAGTGAGAAAAGACCATGGAAAAAAAAGTTGCCCACGTGGAGAGAAATCAAGGCCATTGGCCAACAGTCAGTGTCAACCATCAGGCGTGAAGTGAGCAGCCGAGCCTTCGGATGGTTCCAGCTTCCAAACGTTGTGCAGCAAAGGCAGACTGGCTCCTTGTGCCCTGTTCAAATTCCTGACTCACAGAATCCGTGAACAGAATCAGTGGTTGTTTTATACCTGTAAGTCTTGGGGTAATTTGATATACAGATATAGTAAGTGGAGTATATTCTAATCAATATTCTTAGCTAAGATTTATCAGAAATTAAACCTTTATACTTTATTGATCACCTGGATATGGTGTGGGCATATCTGAATTTAAGGAAATTTGACTCAAATCTTTAAATTAATTTAAATAAAATAAAAGTAAAAAAGTGGAAATTAGGTCTTCCTGTCTTATGATATTTGGATCTATGGCAGGTAGAAGTAATTCATTCTGTAATTCTTAGGAGGGGTTAGGAATTATATCCATAAGTGTAACTTTCTTCTTGCTAGAGCATTAGCATAGTGTTTTTGCAAGAAGAAAGCTATGGCATTTATTCTATTATGATATCATTACTGAAGCGGAGTGGGAGACTATTTATTTTCTTTTCATCTTTTCTTGCTAGACTTTTTCAACACCCATT
>NW_007817143.1:0-895 GCF_000696425.1 Galeopterus variegatus | reverse complement strand
CCAGGGCGGGGGAAAGGGTCAAGTTGTTTGCTGCTCGAGCCCTGCCGAGTGCAGCTGGTGCTAGAAATGGGTCCCTCCCATCACCTCAGCACAGGGAGTAAATGGAGCACAGGGCTTGGCGCACAAGTTCTGGGATTCCAGCACTGCACCAATTCACTGTGTGGACTTGCACAGGTAACGTGACCTCTCTGAGCCATGTCCTGGTCTGTATGAGGATGCCATTGAGACCAGGATGCGGGGGTGAGGCTCTGAGAGTGGACAAACATGCACGAATGCTGGGTATGCAAAATGCAGATCCAACCTCATTCTTTCTGTTGTCTCCACCATCATCAGGAGAGAGTCCCAGCAGCTTAGCCATGTGTGCCGGCCCTTCCCCAGCTGGCACAGCCACCTCTGGCCCCTGAGCCACACACCATCCCTCACCCTGCAGCCCCTGAGCCTTCCAGATACACCAGGCATTCTCACTTCAGTCCACACCTGGAATAATGATGACGGTGATAATAATAGATATAATAACAGCTTCAATTGAGTACTCACCGAGTGCCAGACTCCGCACCGAGTGCTTTACGCACTCTGACTCACAACAACCCTAACAGGTTGATACCATTGTTATTCCTAATTTACACATGAGGAAACTGAGGCACAATGAGGGTGAGTAACTTCTCAAGGTCACACTGCTAGAGGTGGTGGAACTAGGACTTGAACCCAAACAGAATTGATGCCAGAGCCCCGTAATGCTAGTTTGTGTTCGTTCAGTAGGAGGGAACACTGTTCCTCCCAGCACCTCTAAATGAGGATACTGATCTCAGGCTCCTGTACCAGAGGGAGAGCTCATCCCCCCAGAGAAGCTCTATTTTTGACCCTTATTCTGAGGGCCACAGGGGTGACCTGTGAC
>NW_007817142.1:0-895 GCF_000696425.1 Galeopterus variegatus | reverse complement strand
TGTCCTGAAGTTTTCTGTAATTTTGTAATTAATAGAAAACAAGAGATATAAAATATTTTTACTTGGTCATGGTGAAAAAAAAAAAAAGAAGTCCATTTAAATTGAATCTGAGCTGAAAAGGGCAGTGGTCCGACAAATAAAAGGTCCAGTTGATTAAGGGGGCCACCTGCCTGGTGGAGCTGCCACCATTTATGACATTAGATAATGGCGCTTCTGCCATTCAGCTTTCAACCACATGAGGGTGATAGTGACCTTTCACTACGTTTGGCCTCCCCCACCCCCGGTGGCCCCCTCCTCTCCTGCCTCCTTTGGTTTCCACCCAGAACTAGACAGGGCGGGTGGAAGAGGGAGGGAAAATATCTCAGATGGCTGCAGATTACAGCCGTCCCTCACACCTGTGTAACACTTACTACATACGAAGCTCTTGCCTGCCAGGTGCAAGGTAATGGGCCTGGAACCCGAAATGGCACCGGAACCAGGATCAGAAAGGCCATTGTTCCAACCGTACATGGCCACTATTCAGACAAGAGCACATTTGCTCTTTTTAAATTTTTTTTTAAAGAATTTGTAATTATTAACAACATTAAGGCCCAGCCGATTAGCTCAGTTGGTTAGAGCGTGGTGGTATAACACCAAGGTCAAGGGTTCAGATCCCCATACTGGCCAGCCACAAAAATAAAATAAAATAAAAAAGCCAATAATACTAGCTAAAATTTACCAAATGCCTGCCTATCACCTGGGTTCAGATTCCAGGTCCGCAGCCATCATCCTGTGAGGTGAGCATTGTTAACCCGTTTTCCACATGAGAAAATTGAGGCTCAAAGAGAGGAATCTTGTCTAAGGTAATACAGCTGGGACCTGCTGAGTCATGTGTGTCTGCTCCAAAGATCTGACT
>NW_007817141.1:0-895 GCF_000696425.1 Galeopterus variegatus | reverse complement strand
CATTGTTTTTATGTACATAAATTTAAATATAACTCCAGGATTTTGCTTTTCAGAATCATTCCCCCGTTCATTCATTCATTAATCATGCATATTAAAATAACTTAATGAGAACCTAATATTTGCTGAGCTCTATTGTAGTTATTCATGGCATATTTGTATAAATCCCTGTAAAAATTTACAATATACATGTGTAAAGATTTCTGCCTTTGCGAGCTTACATTTTAATGGGCAATACCAATGAAAGAGGATAATCACCAATAAGATACCGTTAAGAAGCTTAAAGGTCTATGATAAAAATTAGCTCAAAATAGGAGAGATTGGGAGTGCAAGTGGGTGTTTATGTTGTACAGCAGAAATAACAGGAACAGCAAAGTCCCAGTGTGTTCATGTGTTTTAGTGTCTGCAGGGGGTCAATGTGGATGGAGCAGAGTGAGGGAAGAAATGGTAGTCCGAGATCAAGGAGAGAGGAAAGCCAGGCGGGGGTGTTGCAGGTAATGCAGAGCTGTCTAAGCCACTATAACGATTTTAGGCTTATCTGTAAGTGGAATGGGAACCACTGTAAGGTTTCACCCAGATGTTTGACCTCTCTCCCTCGCATTTTAGAGGGACTATTCAGGCCGTAGCACTGGGAATGGTTCATGAGGTGGGAAGGTAGAAGAAGGGAGAACTTCTTAAAGGTTCAACCAGCATCCAGGTGTGAGATGATGGCGGCTTGGACAAGGACTATAGCAGTAAAGATGAAGAAAAGTGGTCAGATTCTAGATATATTTTGAAAGCAAAGCCAAAATAATTTTGGAATAGGTTGAATGTGTGATGTGTTTTATTCTTTAGCTTTACTTTTCAAAATGACTTTGACTTGCTGGTTTGTTTTCTTTTCCTGGGCTAGAACATTCTA
>NW_007817140.1:0-895 GCF_000696425.1 Galeopterus variegatus | reverse complement strand
AATGCATACTCCATAGGTGAACTGTGAGAACTGATTGAGTGAACTTATTTAAAGTTGAGAGTTCACACATGTATATCCTCGGAGCTCAGGTTGGTGGAGTCAGACCCTGAGGTTTCATTCATTTTTCACAGCTACATGGAATGAGTAAACTACTCTTTTAAAGATAGGAAAGGAGGGGGCCGAGCCCATGGTGCACTCGGGAGAGTGTGGCGCTGGGAGCGCAGCAGCACTCCAACCGCGGGTTCAGATCCTATATAGGGATGACCCGTGAGCTCACAGCGCTCACTGGCTGAGCGCGGTGCAGCCGGTCTCAAAAAGGACAAAAAAAAAAAAAAAATAGGAAAGGAGGGTTCAAGGGCAGTGCCTTGATGTCCAGACTAGATAGGGAGAACAATGATATATTTATAACCCAGAAAGTTGTATAACTGGTTTATTTAAGATAAATATTCTGGGATTAAGGCTGAGGAATAAAATAACAGTTAAAAAAGGTCTAGATTCAAATAAGGTGTTAGGGAAAAATCACCAGTGATTTAAAGTAAAGACCTATTTATATTACTCAGATAAGTGCTTCTTTCTTTTATTTATAAAATTGAAATTATAAAATTTGACATACACTTTTTAAAATTAAAAACAATATTTTAGAGATCAGCTTTATTTTTTTTTCAATAAATTTTTATTTTGTCAATATACAATGTATATTATTATTATGGCCCATCACTGACACCTCCCTCCCTCCTCCCTCTCTCCCCTCCCCCCCAAGAATGTCCTTTCCGTTTGCTTGTTGTAACAACGTCAAAAAAGTATAGTTGTTATATCTTCTTCCCCCGCCCCCCAGTTTTTTTTGTGTGTGTATGTGTGTGAATTAATTTGTTTATTTTTTAGCTCCCACCAATGA
>NW_007817139.1:0-895 GCF_000696425.1 Galeopterus variegatus | reverse complement strand
AGGCCTCAAAGATTCTAAGAGTGAAATTAAAATGCACTTTGTAAGGTGGAACAAGTGCCATGACAGAAAGAGGAGAGGGAAAGGACTGTTTGGGGCTGATGAAGGACCAAAGCCCCGTCAGCAGCACAAGCGGACACCATGGGGACCCGCTCACGTCCCAAGACCCGGGGTGCCCCCATAGCCCAGGCCCTGCTTCTTCCCCAGCTGTGTCTGATGAGCAGCCCATCCCCCACTCAGACTGGCACAGCCCGGAAACCCCACAGCTGCTGCCACATGGAGGTCCCCAGGTCTCCCCGCTGTGCCAGACGCAGAGCGGAGGCCTCCTCTGCATAGAGACCTCACAGTCTGTGAGGGAAATGGAGTTTTCAATGAGAAATATTTTTTCATGAAAGTCCTCTAAAGACAAGCTCTGGAGTTAAGTGTGCCCAAGCCCAGGAAACCAGACTGAAGTCCTTACAGGAGGGGAAATGCCTCCCCACCGTAGAGTCACTAATGGAAATTTCCAGGGGACTTACCAAAGTCATCTGGACGGCAGGGCAGTGTCTGGTTCTCTGCTGTTTCTGTCCCAGTTTTTATACCGAGTTGAGATTTTCACTTTCATTTACATTCAGGCAAAGCTCAGCCTGACGAAAGCATTGCCCTATATGGAAAGGATAATGATTAGCTCTCAAGGAACGGGATAATGACTACCTACCTCAAAACATGGGATCATTGGTGTGTGAAAGCCACCTCAGAAACGTCCAGAGTAGGGGAGCCCCACATTTCTGACCCTGCCTGAAAAAGCCAAGGTCTCTTCCAGCAAGAACCCTGGGCAACAGTTCCTGTTCCAAAAAGAAAAGGTATTGGGAGACAGAGAGATGCCGACCCTCGATATGCCTCCTATCTACCTCAATAT
>NW_007817138.1:0-895 GCF_000696425.1 Galeopterus variegatus | reverse complement strand
GACTGGAACGACCAAAGAAAGAGTCCTTTCTCTGAGATATGAGAAATCTTTAATATGTGGACATCTCTGCTTGTTACTCCATTGATTAAAAACAAAGGTCAAACTTCAAACTTCTTTAAGTGAGGGAAAAGTAGTGTTGTTTATTTTGATCAGAAAATGCAAATTATATCAGGAATAGAATATATGCAAAATCACTCCAGACAAGTCTTCCTAATAAATATCCGTTTTGTTGTCTTGCATTTCCTTGACTACTTCTTCCCTGCTAATGTGGCCATTTGTTAGCGCTTAGAAAGACCCCAGAAGAAGAACAGAGTTTATCCTTACAATGACATACTGACTACTGCGTCACTCTGGAGAGTCTTGGTGTGACTCACTTTTTTACTTCCTGTGACAATGAGGGACATTACTGGCCAGGACGTTGAACATTGTCACAATCAAAGCAGACCTCATTATTGGCTGCAGTTGCAACTTTGTACAGCATCAGAATCTGGGGACAAGAAGGTCAGCAGGAAAGAAAATGTGTCCTCACTTGGGTGTGATATCTCATGGGGGAAAAAAAATGATGGGAGAGTCACCAGGAAAAAGGTCCATGTTATTGAACCAAAACCAAGAGGATTCTGGGGTGGATATGGACTTAAATATTTATTGAATTCAAGCAAGGAAAAAAAAAAAAAAAAAAAACTGCTTAAAAATCAGAAAAGGTAATTTACCAGTTCACGTAACTGAGGCATCCAACAGCGGTCTACCTGCAGGTATAACTTCAGTCCAGTGATTCGCATAAACTTCTCAGGTCTCCCTCTCTGCTTCTTCTCCCTCTCCTACTCTTTCTGTTCCCTCAGGTCTACCTATCTATCTATCTAATCTAACACAGAGCGATGGCAAAAACAATGTCCTC
>NW_007817137.1:0-895 GCF_000696425.1 Galeopterus variegatus | reverse complement strand
TGGGGGCTTCTCACTGCTCAGAAGAGATGGGCTTTGAGTAATCTTTGGTGGCTCTGTCACCTAGGGGAAAATGGGTGACAAATCCATGGGAGGCAAAGCAACACGGAGGACCTGCCTCTCAGATGGCTCCCTCACAAGGTCAGCAGGTCAGTGTGATTGTTGGCAGGAGACCTCAGCTCCTCACCACACGGGACTTTCCACAGATTGCTTGAGTGTCCTGACAACATGGTGGCTAGCTTTGCCCAGAGCAAGTGATCCAAGAGAGCAAGGGAGAAGTGCAATGTCCCTTATGACCTAGCCTTGGAAGCCACACTCCACCTTTCCACAATAAGCTGTTATTAAACAGCCCCATCCTATTCAAAGTGGGAGAGGACTACGCAAGGGCATAAATCAGTAAGGGAAGATCATTGGGTGCCATTTTGGAGCTGCCACTGTCGAGCTTTTTGAGACTTTGCTTGACATCACATCCTCCCTTGGCCTCCTTCTCCTCCTGGTCCGGCTTGTTTGCTTTCCAATCAGTTTTTCCTGGGAGCACTTTCTACTAGGGTATTTTTACTCTCATATGAATGCTCTCCCAAGGATCTTCTTCTGGAGAACCCAGCCTGAGACACAACATCCGAGCAGAGCTCCTGCTCCATTGTCCAATGAGCCCTCTGGCTTTCTGCTGGCACTGAGCAAGCACAGCTGTGAGCCTCACCCTCCTTGGCTGTGGCCCTGACTAGCTACCTGGGGGCTTCATTCTTTCCTTTGTCTCAACAGTCAGTGGCTAGTCTCCTGTTGGGACAGAACCACAACCCAGAACCAACCATACCCTTGACCAAGTGCTTGGCACACATGACCCCATTTAACTTAACTCCCAAATAGTCCTTTATAGCAGCTATTATTGTCTCCAGTG
>NW_007817136.1:0-895 GCF_000696425.1 Galeopterus variegatus | reverse complement strand
GGAAAGCTTTTCTCCTATTTTTTTCTAGAAGTTTTATAGTTTTAACTTTTGGATTTAGATCTATCATCCATTTCAAGTTCATTTTAATATATGGTATGACGTTAGGGTTCATTTTTATCCAAATGGATATCCAGTTTGAATAACATTTGTTGTCTGTTCTTTCCTCTATTGAATTACCTTGGCACCTGTTCCCCTAACCCTTGGTAACCATCTTTCTACTTTCTGTTTCTATGATTTTGACGGCTTTAGGTACTTCAGATGAGTGGCAATATTTGTCATTTTGTGACTGGCTTATTTTGCTTAGCATAATGTCCTTGAGATTTATCCATGTTATAGCACATGACAGAATTTCTTTCTTTTTTAAAGCTGCATAATATTCTATCATATATAAATACCACATTTTCTTTATCCATTCATTTACCAATGGACATTTGAGTAGCTTGCTACCTTATGTCTATTGTGAATGATGCTACTATATTAATGGGTGTTCAAATATCTCTTCAAGACCCTGCTTTCAATTCTTGTGGGTATTCCCAGAGGTGGAATTGCTGGATAACATGGTAATTCTGTTTTTAACTTTTTGAGGAACCTCCATCCTATTTTTATAATGGCTGCACAGTTATATATTGCCACCAAGAGTGCACAAGAGTTCCAATTTCTCCACATCCTCATCAACACTTGTTATTTTCTGTTCTTTAAATAGTAGCCATCTGATGGATGTGAGGTGATAGATATCACACTATGGTTTTGATTTCCATTTTCCAATGATTAGTGATATTAAGCGTCTTTTCATGTGCTTATTAGTCATTTGCATATCTTCTTTGGAGAAAGATCTATTCACGTCCATAACACATTTTAAAATTAGGTTATTTGTTTTTTGTTGTAGAGTTGTAGG
>NW_007817135.1:0-895 GCF_000696425.1 Galeopterus variegatus | reverse complement strand
AGTTTCCTGGTCACTCCCTATCACATCACCCAGCTTAGTTTTCATCACAGTAGAGCTCACTTCCTGATATCTTCTAGCTCTTACTGTCAGTCTTCCCCTCCCCCACCTAACTCTATGTTCCATGAGAGCAGGGGCCTTGTCTGTTCTCTGCCAGGTTGCGTCCCCCATACCTACAGTTGCACACGGGGGCCCAATAAATGCTTATGGACTGAACAAAAGATCCAACAAAGTAGAAGTAAAGTCAAGAGCTACAGAAAAAATGTTGGTGGTAGGTTCAACTGCCCTATTACTGGGGCAGAATTATTCATATAGGTATAGGAGTGAATCCATGTTTCCCAAAGACAGGAAATTTTTCATCCAATGCTTACAGTGATAAAAGTTCAAATAGACCAAAAGAAGGTACATAAGAAAATTGTTCTTAAAAGTCCTTGGGTTTTATTGATTTGGAGGCCCTCTATTCTAGGTCATACCTCTTAGAGTGATGCAGATTAATATATCTCTCTCTCCTTAAAACACCACACAAACCACAAATGACCATTCACAACATATCACAGGACATGTCTGTCCATGTTAACTGCCAGAACTTGCTACCCCAAGTGCTTTATTTTCCTTCTCCCGACTTCAAATCCCATTTTGTGCCCCAATTTCTCTATATCACACATCTTTTCCTTTCCACTAATTTTGAATTTTATAATTACAAAAGGAAACCATGACCACACTTTTATAAAATGCTCCAAACACAGATACCAAGAGTGGAGTGGACTGAATTATGTACCCTCAAAATTCACTGAAGCTTGAATTGTCTTCCCCAAGTTTTATGTATTAGAAGCTTAGACCCCACTGTGACTGTTAAGAGGGTGGGAAATCCTATTATGGTAATTGAAAGGTGAAGCCT
>NW_007817134.1:0-895 GCF_000696425.1 Galeopterus variegatus | reverse complement strand
GGTGTCTAATCTCCTAAAAATTATATTTAAAGATAATCATTTTCAAAATGATTTTCCTGTTTCTATAAATTACATTAATGTATTTCCATAATTTAATTATGAAAATTAACCTACAGGTATTTTTTGTAAGTTGAAATGATCCTATAATAACATTTTCCTTCAGATAAAATGGCTGTGCCTCGTAAAATGCCGGCAGATGTGAAGTAAGATTGGGGGAAGTTTTGTATGGTTGCAAAATATCCAATGAAGAAATGACAGTATCTTTTGTGTAAGGCTGTTGTAGAAATATTCTAATTCCTTGTTACCAAAAATAAAACAACTCCTTATCCCTAAAGAAAAACCTAAGAAACAAAAAACAAACAAAAAATGCCTTTTGCACACTGGTGACTGATTTTTGTTATTTTTCTGTACCCCTTATAAAATTTCTAAAAGGCTGCATCTCGGGGAATTTTGGATGTTCGATCTGTGGAAGAAAAGAGAAAGAAAAAGGAAAAAATAGAAAAACAAATCGCTACATCAGGACCCCCACCAGCAGGTGGACTTAGAGTATGTATTAAAATTTACTTAAATTTTAACTTAACTGGCATTTTTAAAACTTAAGTATCAATCCATTCAATAATTTTCTTTTGAAATGCATTATCAGAAAATTTCAAAGTAATTTAAGAGCATGAACTATAGATTGGAAGAAGTGTCTGTTTATTTTAACCTTCATTGGAACAGATTTGTTTTAAATAAAAATAATAAATTTTTCCTGATAATCTTAACACAATATCTTAATACTTTTATATTTGATACTAATTTAAATGTGCCAAAAATTCAAGCAATACAGAAAAGTATAAAGAAGAAAGTAAAAATCACCTAAATTCAGTGTTATTTTGAGAGACGTTTCTAATTT
>NW_007817133.1:0-895 GCF_000696425.1 Galeopterus variegatus | reverse complement strand
GTTTAAAAAATTCACTGTGGTTACTGTGTAGAGAATGAGTTTTAGGATAGCAGGAAAGAAGCAGGGATCTGAGATAGGAAGGCCATTGTACACTCCAGGTGAGGAGAGCGGAGATGGGGCCTTCATCTGTCAAAGAAAAAGACCTAGAAGGCACAACACATTCAAATTTTGCTATAGAATGAGCTTTGTATTAAATTGTCTTAGAGAAATCACTTATCTTCCTTTGGAAGGCTAAAAGCCCACGGGATATTTTAGATCACACATGATGAAGTATTTTCATAGTTCAAGCATTTCTGTTCTAACCTACTCCCCTGAAGAATCTGGGCTGCTTCTGAATGATGTGGCTCCCATCTGTACACTTTTCATGCAAGGCACACGTAATATGTGACACTTATTCGATGCTGTTAGCAACTTTCACAAAAGCTTTTTAAAAAAAAACATTCCCAGGGCAATGTATTCAAATTGATGCATGCCTTAGAAAACCTTTTTAGTTTTGCATTCTGGTCATCTTTTGCTAAGAGAATTTAAGAAATGGTTTCTCAAATGAGACTTTCTTCCTCAGCAAAATCATTAGTAAATGATGGATAAAATTTGAATATGCTTTTAGGGTGGCCCTTATAGCACAAAAGAATGTATTCATTTTGTCCAAACGCTGCAGTGATATTATGACATGTTGAGCATTTTTTATTTTATTCAGTTTTGATTCATTTTTCTCAACATTCTAAAGAACCTTTTGTTTCTTTCCTTTATGTCATCCACCCATCTATATTTTAAGTTTATTATATTGTTTTCTATTTTCCAACTGCAATGTAATTACCATGAAAGTGAAATTAGATCTGCTCTGTGCAAGATCGAATACCTAGAAACTTATAGCTCTTGGCAAATAATAGGTGCT
>NW_007817132.1:0-895 GCF_000696425.1 Galeopterus variegatus | reverse complement strand
ATCTCATTTATTAACTCTGTATTAGCCAACCATTCCTCTGATTTTTTATTAAATTTTACTAGACTCTTTCTCTCTTAACAGCTTTAGTAACACATCCATTATCATAACCCACAAAAAGTAAACACTGGATTAAAAAATACAGTAAGTTTCTATATCAGTGACATTTTGTATTCATGGTTTAATCCATGTGATAAATACATGCTTCAAAAAACAGTCTTGATCAGCCTTCCAATATTTACAATGATTTTGATCCAGTTCATATACAATGACAAGATTTCAGAAACAATGAGAAGCACAAGTTCTACAGGAAAGCTCTCTCACCAAGAAAGATATTCACCTTTTTTATAGTAGCCTGAATCTTTTAAGTTTTGCAGATTATTACAGTCAGAGTACAGAGTTAGAGTGACCAAACCTCCTCAGTCATTGATATTCTGGTTCTAAACTTCTGCTGAACCATAAAGAAATATACATTATCCAAATTACATTTTCTTATTGCAGGCATGTATGGAGATTGCAATTATTTCTCAGGGGGAAACTGTCATAAATATTCCATTGGAAGTTAGTCAAACATTTATAGCCTTAACTTGGAGATGGAGTTGCTGGCAACATGTGAACATATTTGTCATTAGTATTGAATAATGCTCTCCTTTACAATAGCAGGGAACATTGCTCTGCATTTATGCTTCTTATTCTTATTAAATGAGAACATTACAAAAAGGCTCATTGGGTAGTGTGGAAGTGGCAATGTGTTGCTTTTGAAAACTGATTTGTAAATTTATCAGGATAAGCTGTTTTTATTGGTAGAATATAGTCATTGAAAGTTTGAAATCATCAGAGAGTAGACAGTCATTGGTAAAAATAAAGCAAATAATGAACAGACCCTTATCTAGCTATT
>NW_007817131.1:0-895 GCF_000696425.1 Galeopterus variegatus | reverse complement strand
TTAGTAATTTGCTGCACAGAAAATCAACATAAATATATCAATAGTGTTTTTCACACTAATATAAGCAAACCGGAAATTATAGTCAAATGTAGACTTTACATGAGAGAAAAACATAAATATCTAGACATCAACTTACTCAAGAATGCATAACACTTGTGTGAAGAAAACACTGAAGCTTCAATAAAAGACATATGCCATGTAAATAAGGAAAGGAGTATTCCTCATTCTTAGATAGGACATCCTAATATAACAATGTATCCGTTCTTTCCAGATTAATGTAAAAATTCAATGTAATCTCAATTAACCTGATTGTTATATTTATCTAAGATTCTGTTTAATAAAATTGATTTTCAATAAAAACAAGAGTATTTATTCAACTGCTTTTGCTATTTTTCTTTTTGTAATGGTAAAATATTAGATATAATCTGGTTATCAAGATGGGAAATGGGAGTAACAGCAAATAAATTATTTAGAAAAAAATTAAAAACAGGCTTGGGGGAAAAACCATAACTTAACCCTCTGCACCTGAGGTCCAATAAAAAAAAATTAAGGACTCTAACATTTATTAAATTGTCTTTGCTTTGTAGATATTTTGTTTTTTCTTTTTTAAATAATTTTTTATTTGAATATTATTTTACTTTTATTTTGTCAATATACAATGTGGTCGATTATTATGTCCCATTACTGAAACCTCCCTCACTCCTCCCTCGCAACAATGTCCTTTCTGTTTGCTTGTTGTATCAACTTCAAGGAATTGCAATTGTTATGTCTTCTTCCCTTCCCCTCAAGCCCGGTTTTTTGTGTATTTATTTATTTATTTTTAGCTCCCACAAGTAAGTGAGAACATCTGATATTTCTCTTTCTGTGCCTGACTTGTTTCACTTAATATAATTCT
>NW_007817130.1:0-895 GCF_000696425.1 Galeopterus variegatus | reverse complement strand
ATTTCACGTATTATATGACACTTAATTGTCAAAACTATTTACTGAAAGACAAGCTGAGGGAGGGCAGAGATATTTATCTGCTTTATAAATTGTAGTATCCCCAATGCCTAGAGTGGGTTTTTGTACATAGCAAGTGATCAGTAAATATTTGTGGAGGGAAAATATTTTTTTTCCCCTTTTAATAATGAAGACCCTGAATCTTGGGAATGCTTAGCACCTCACCTAAAGTCTGCTGGAAAGTAAGTGGGTGAATAGAATGTGAGCCCAGATGTAACTGCTTCTTTTACCTCTTAGTCCTGCCCTAAACAGAGAAAAATAGCATGCTCTCCTGTCTGATGCCACCACCAATGAACCTCCTGGCCCAGGTGTCTTCAGCCAGGCCTCCTGTGTGCCTTAGAAATACAAGTGCCTTCTGGGGAGCTGAAGAATCCTCACCTCCTCCGAGTTCCCTAAGCTCATGGTCAGGGTTGGTCCCAGGAAGCCCAGGTTTTAGAGGTGTTTGAAGGCCTTCTGTCCCCCTGTTATTAAACAATTTCATCTGGGATTCTAGGACCCAAGAGAGGTCAAGCAAGCAAACATTAGCACTTACCCCTGGATTTTAGAAGATTTGTTCAAGATATCAATGCTGTTCTTTTGCAAGGCCCAGGGAGATGGGAGGTCTCCCAGGAAAAGTGGGATAAAAATTACAGCCTACATTTGGAGCCTGCTTCCACTAATAAGGTAGTCTGCTATGTTATCTTATTTGGACCACACAGCAGAGTTCTGTGAGTGAGATGAGACGGCAGGTGACAATGCCAAGGCTGCAGAAGGTTGGGGGCTTGTCAAAGGTTGCATAGCTTACCCAGGGCGGAGCCAGCAGGTGGCTCCAGCCTCTCACATCCCAAGGTCATTTTTT
>NW_007817129.1:0-895 GCF_000696425.1 Galeopterus variegatus | reverse complement strand
CCCAGTGAGTGGTAACTGCTATTTTTGGCAAGTGTCCATCCTTCCATCCTTCCCACCTCCTGACTCCACCTCACTCACCTTCCATTGAATATTTGAAGAAAAGGTCATTGACATTGGTCACAGTTTCTCCATCTTCTGCCTGGCTCCTGAGGATATAGATTCTTTTAATTAAATCCGCAATAACTTGGTTAACTTCTTCAGAAAAAATGGCCACATCTTTTGGTTTCAGAATTCTTTGTCTCAATACACTTCTCATCTTGAGCCACTGTTCACCCTCCCTAGAAGAATAAAATGAGTTTCAAATAATCTTACTTACACTGACTTATTCTGGGAAGGAATTCAAGGAATGTCTGAAAAAAATTTCCAGTATGTAAAAAAAACTTCCAGGCCATAAAGAATCAATAAGATCTGCCAGTCAAAATGGAATCGAGATGGGAAAGACTCTGCTGGGAAGAAGGAGAAATGACTGCAGCCCTGGAGCCTGTCAGAGCTTAAGCTGTTGCCCTGGAAGCAAACTTTAAGAGGAAAATGACCACCAGGAATCATCTTTAGTAAAAGTCATATGATTTTCTTTGAAAAACCTTGAAAGAATATTATAATAAAGACATGAGACTATTGATGAGCAAAAGAGAAAAAAGCGTACAATGTATATATATGTGTGTATATATACATATACATACACATATAAATGACTTAAGCATTAATATTAAAAAAGAGAGAGTGATGCGGCTTGTCACCAGGGCACTGGGGCCTTGGGCTCCCGGCTGCACTTGTGGGTGCACTTGAAGCTGCCCAGTTCCAGCCCTGGAGCAACCCAGGCTGGTGAAGGCGGGACATTGGTGAGGCCCCTGGAGTAGGTCTGAGGAGCCTCTCCAGTTTCCTAGAGGGTCCTGGT
>NW_007817128.1:0-895 GCF_000696425.1 Galeopterus variegatus | reverse complement strand
AGGCAACAAACCAACAGAGTAACCATTATTCTTTCAGAAGGAGAGAAGAAATCTAGGGTAAATAGAGGAGGGAGGGGGGAGGGAAAGGGGATGGGGAGAGACTGGACAAGGGGCCTAAAGAATAAATTATGATGTGTAACAATATATATGCTAGTAATATTGATTTGATCAACATATCTCAATGTTGAACCCCCAAAATATGTATAATCAATTTTGGTTCAAAATAACTTTTTAAAGAAAAAGATAAAAATATCCAAAAGACCTGGAGGAGTGCTAGGTACTTGATATAAATAATAGATAGCTTTAAATAGTAATCCTTCTGAAATGAAGGGCAAATAGTACATTTCTCAGACAAACAAAAACTGTGGGAGTTCACTACCACACAACCACTTTTTCAAGATATTCTCAAGGGAGTACTGGGTTTGGTACCTGAAAAATAACTACCGCTACCATAAAAACTCAAGAAAAATCAAAACCCACTAATAAAATAAAAATGCTAACAGTGAAGAGAAAAAAAAGTTTATCTGCCACCCACGAAACCAACAAATACAGAAGACAAACAGTAAATCAGTAAGAAAGGAAAAAAAAAAACACTTAAGACATCCAAACAAAAATCAATAAAATGATAGGAGTAAATCAACACTGTCCAATAACAACTCTTAATGTAAAAGGAATAAATTCCCCAATCAAAAGACACAGACTGGCTTGAAACAATAAAACTTCTTAAAGAAAATGTAGGAGAAACACTCCAGAAAGTGGGGACTGGGCACATACTTCATGAATACAACCCCCAAAGCATGGGCAATCAAAGGAAAAATAAACAAATGGGATTAAATCAAACTTAAAAACTTCTGCACAGCAAAAGAAACAATTAACAGAGTTAAAAGACAACCAA
>NW_007817127.1:0-895 GCF_000696425.1 Galeopterus variegatus | reverse complement strand
CAGAGAGAGTGGGGTGGGGGACAAAGGAAGAGATGTGAGGGGGAACCCATGAAAAGATGAGGACGCTGAACAGACAGATAAACCACTTACACTGTGTGGCCGTATATGTACATAAACATACAAATATACATGCACAAACACATAAATCTCTAGAAAACACTCAGAAATGTGACAGTAGCAGTGTATTTGATGACAGTAAAAATCCAGTGTCTAAAATTGTGGAGTGCAGTTAGAACACTGCCATTAGATTCACAAGGGAGTACATCCAAAGAGGGAAGACTTGATATTTCTGAACTATATACTTAAATATGACGTAATATTCTTTTTGGAATTTGTTTCAAAGCTGAAACGGAGCAGGATGGGGGTAAGCAGGTGAAGGCACGGAGCAAACAGGGTTGGCTGTGACAGCTGGGGATGCCCACAGAGGGTTCGTTACACTGTTCTTTCTATTGTTTGCCTAGATTTAAAATTGCTCATGATAGGGAGAAATTGATTTTACACAAAAAAAATTTACATTGTGTAATGATAAAATAAAAATAAATAAGTAAATGAAAAATTAAAATAGAAACGGTGATTTGGGCACTTAAATTCTCAGACGTCCACTTCTTTCTGCATCTGTGAAAGAGAGATATGACCGCCAATCTCACAAGCTGGTTTGGGAATGTTTCATGAATGCGTGTAAAGACCGCACAGCAGCAGCGCCTGTCTGTGGCTCTGTAGACATCCAGTCGTCCATTGCTTCTAACTTCTTCACAGCGTGTCCTAGAACGTCTTCAGGGAGTTTTACTTGTCCGTAGCCATGCAGCAACCAGAACCAGTGAAGACCTTCCTACATGTCCCCACACGTGGGAGAGTTCCCGAGGGTGAGATTTAGAGGAAGGAAATTGCTGGGTCA
>NW_007817126.1:0-895 GCF_000696425.1 Galeopterus variegatus | reverse complement strand
TGTTTTTATGAGGGAAGAGTGCTGGAACCTCCTATTTTGCCATTTTGCTGATGTAAAAAAAAACTGATTTAATTAACCTTGAATAATTCTTTAAAAAAGAAGATTTTGGCTCACTCAGTATAGCAGTTTACTATCTACCTGCAGGGCTATTTGAAGGTAGAAAAACAAGTTATTGAGAAATGGAGTATGTGAGTCATAAATACCACTTTCGGAAAGAGTGTAGCCTCTTGTATTTCCTTCGCTTGCTACACACACAGACACACAATAACACACATCAAGCATTTTTAATATATAGTGTGTACAATATTTTACTTTCTCCTTTTCTCTTTTTTTCCCTCCACTATTGTGATGACATTAGAGAAGGAATGAGGCCAACCTTAGATTACATCATAAGAGGTCAGAGAACCCATAAAAATGCCTCTGAATGTCAGTGGCTTCATATTCTCTCCAGTTAGGGAGATATTCCATAGCTTCAAGAATATATTTTGTAGAATTTTCTGTCTAGCAAAATGTGTGTGTATGGTACAGGTGTGTTCACATGCATTGGTCTAACAGCCAAGGGGTAGAATGTAGGGAAAACCTTTTTTGTCAATTGTCATGGCTTTATCTCTTTAGCATTTGTCCATATGCAGAATTGCTCCTACAATCTCCAGAAGAGTGAATACATTAATACATGACATAACGAAAAAGAGACTCACTCTTCCATGAATTTGAATATTGAGCAGATAGAAAGTCTGAAGGTAACAAGCTGAGTTATTCAAAGAAATTCTGCAAAAAATGTCCAAAAGATCCAACTACACTGAAAGGTTGAAAGCTATCCTGTTTGTGATTTTAATGTTGTCTAGCATTCAAGATTATCTTAAATTTTGTGAGATTCCAAGTTATTTCCCAATAA
>NW_007817125.1:0-895 GCF_000696425.1 Galeopterus variegatus | reverse complement strand
TATAGCAAAGATTTAGATTCACATTACCCTAAGCTACTTGTTATTATTTAACTGAAGAAGATTGAGAGGAGATTGGTAGGATAAATAGTAGTTTTTACAAAGAATGAAAGTGCCAAGTTCATAATAAAGAAGTAGGCCAGAATACTTCAGATTGTGATATGCCATAGAGGGCTTAAGCCATCTTATAACAGGTGGAGATTTTACTCAATCAAGTGCCAGAAAAAAAAAAAAAAGAATAACCCAAATTTTCATTTTTCTCATTTGTAAGTTCCTAGGCATTTAAATTTCTTTTCTCTTGCTGCCTGCAATGGTTTGAATGTGTCTCCTCCAAAATTCAGGTGTTGCCCTTACTAAGATTACTAATACCAGTATTAAGAGATCGGGCCTTAAAGAAATAATCAGATCATGATGGCTTCTTCCTCTTTAATAGGATTAAAGTCCTGATTAAAAAAAAAAAAAGTTTTCACATAGCATTCAGCTAGGTTGCCCTTGTCTTCTGCCACATGAAAACTCAGCAAGAAGGCTCTCACCATACATCAGAAAGGTGGTGCCTTAATTTTGGACTTCCTAGCCTCTAGAACTATAAAAAATAAATTTCTGTTTATAATAAATTACTCAGTCTCAACTATTCTGTTATAGCAGCACAAAATGAACTAAGACACTGCATAGCAAATTACCAGAAATTTAACGGCTTAAAAAAAAATCAGATTACTTTACACTGCTGCAGGTCAAAATTCCTACAGGGGTTTCACCAAGCAAAAATTAAGGTTTAGTCAGGGCTGTCTTCCATTATATAGGCTCTAGGGGAGAATACATTTCCTTGGTCATTCAGGTCATTGACAGAATTCAGTTTCTTGTGTCTGTAGGGCTAAGGTCCCTGTTACCTTGCTGGCTG
>NW_007817124.1:0-895 GCF_000696425.1 Galeopterus variegatus | reverse complement strand
TCAGCTCTTCCTCTGGATCATAACTGATGTTCTGTCTCAGAAATGCTACTTCAGGTCACTTAGAGGAGGAGGTGGAAGAAGAAAAGGAGAGGGAGGAGAATGAAGGACACTGACGATGACAAGAAGGGCTGACACTGTCGACCACATCTCTGTCCCAGACAGTGCACTGAGAACTTCTTGTCGGTTATGGCTACACATCTCACAGTCCTTGGAGGGAAGTACCGAACTGTTGCTACCCCCATCACAGACGTCAACCAGTGAAGCTTAGGAACGTTAAGTGACTTACTCAAGGCCACACAGCTAGAAAGTAACAGAATGGGATTTGAACCAGAGCCCACGAGCTTAACCACTGGTACGTTACCTCTATGAGCACCCTTTCTGCTTTAGTCTGGCCCCCCAGATCCCCTCCTGTGGGCACACTCTAGTCCTGCTGGACTCTGGTAGGCAGGAATCATCTAGATACAGTTCTCTATACACAGCAAGGGCCCAGCCTAGAGTCAGCTTCTATCTGGTGTTGCTTCTACTTAGTGATGATAACGTGAAAGCAAAGTCCACTAAAAGGATAAATTCTCTCAAATACAAATGTCAGCAAATACAGTTATAAATGCAAGCACCAAGAACTTGGTAAGTTCTCACAGGCTCTCTGACATCCCAGCTCTAACACCCATGTGCATTACTTGTCAGTCTAGTGTAGAAAGACTAAAGAGGAAAAAATAATTATTAGCACCATGTAATTTAAAAATTTTCTACATTCCTTGCATTTCAGAGGGTTTTAAAGAATCATGACAAAGCAACTGCCAAATGACAGCATTTTGGAGAAGTTTATTAAGGAAGGCATTAGCAGTATAGAACTTATTCCTAATTTCCCTAATTCAGAAACAGTCTACATGTCCAA
>NW_007817123.1:0-895 GCF_000696425.1 Galeopterus variegatus | reverse complement strand
TTGTTATTTTCTGTTTTTTAAATTACAACCCTCCTCACAGATGTGAAATGTTATATCATCATTGTGAAGTATAACTCATTTGATCTGTATTGCCCTAATGACTAAAAATGTTTAATGATTTTAATTCTGATGAAGTCCAATCTATCTATTTTGTTGTTCTTTTGGTCATGCTAAGAATTCGCTGTGAAATAAGATACCCCTAGGAAGATACCTCTATAATGATTTTAATTCTGATGAAGTCCAATCTATTTTGTTGTTCTTTTGGTCATGCTAAGAATTCGCTGTGAAATAAGATACCCCTATGAAGATACCTCTTTGCTTTCTGCTAAGAATTTTATGGATTTAGCTCTTAAATTTATGTTGTTGATCCATTTTGAGTCAATTTTTGTATGTTGAAATGTGAAGAAGAAATCCCACTTCATGTGTTGTAGCATGTAGAAATTCAATTGTACCCGCAGTATTTGTTGAAGGGACTGCTCTATTCCCATTGAATGGACTTGACACCTGTGCCAGAAACAAATTGATGATAGTTGTATAGGTTTCTTTCTTTCTTTTTTAATTAAAACATAGTTGTTTATACATGTTTGTGAAATATATACAGTTGACTATCAATACTTGTATATATGTGATGATCACATCAGGACAATTAAGAGATTCATCATTACAAAACATAATCATTCTTTTTGTCCATTAGCCGGTTTCTCACCAACCCCTCTCCTCTCTCTTTCTCACATCTAGTAACCACAATTCTGTTCTCTCATTCTGAAAGTTCAATGTATTATCATGGTTATTGCTTTTATTACTTTCTTTCTTTGCTCCTACTTATGAGTGAGATATTTCCTTTTCTGTGCCTGGCTTATTTCACTTAACAATTTTCTCCAAGCTCATCCATGGC
>NW_007817122.1:0-895 GCF_000696425.1 Galeopterus variegatus | reverse complement strand
GAAAATCTACATTCATTAGATTTTCCTATATATTTATTCTTTACATGGTAGTTCTTTTTTTTTTTTCTGAGATTACTTTATTTAGTGTGAAGATTACAAATTCTACCATCACTTGCTTGTCTAAAAATTACACTATTTGGGCTTTTTAAAAAATGAATTATATTTTTATGGATATAGAATTCTAGGTTGGTGTTTATTTTTTTTCAACATGTTGAACATTTTATTATCAGGTCTTTTGGCTTGCATTGTTTTAGTTGAAAAGACTTCTGTGAAACTTTTTTTACTCTTTAAAGGTTTTATGTATTTTTTCTGGCAGTTGTTTTAATTTTCTGTTTGTCTTAAACTTTAAGAAATTTTACCCTGATGAGTGCGTTTTTCTTCATAATAGTTTTCTTAGTATGTCTTATATTATACATTGTAAATACATGGCTTTATGTTGCTCATAAGTTATTGAAAGTTCTTGGCACTTATTTCTTCCTTAATTGCTTTTTCTTCATTCTCTTTTCTTCTCCACTTCTAGGATTCCAATCAAACATATATTGCACCTTTTCCATTATGTACTATATACCACTTATGCTCTTAACTGTGTTTCCCCCCTTTTCTATTTTCTTTTGACCTGTCTTCTGGTTTAATAATCCTCTCTTCAGCTCTCAATATTCTGTTATCAAATCAATCTATATGCTTATAATCATATTTATAATATTTTTAATTTTATATTTTTCATTAAATTTATTTTTATGCTTTCAGTTTCCCCTGCTGATAATCTCCATTCTGCCATCTAATTTATTGATCATATATCCATGTACGTGTATATAATTGAAAGTTTGTATTTGACAACTTCAGCATCATTATCCGGATTTCTCATAGGCCTATGTCTATTTCTTTCTCTTTTTTT
>NW_007817121.1:0-895 GCF_000696425.1 Galeopterus variegatus | reverse complement strand
TCTGGAGCTGAAGATGTAATAACGAAAACGAAAAACTCACTAGAGTGTTTCAAACACTTGCCTAAAGGACTGACATAACATTTGAGCAAAAGGAAAAGAGAATCAGAAAAGATGAAGACAGAACAATTGGAATTATTCAGTGTGAGGAGCAGAAGGAAAAAAAAAAAGAAGAAAAATGAACAGAGCCTAAGAAACTTGTAGGACACCATTGGGCATACTAACATACACATAATGAGAATCCCAAGAGATGAGAAACAGAGATAGGAAAAAAAAATGTTTGAAGAAATAATAGCTCAAAACTTCAAAATTTGACACAAAGGGTCTTCAAAACTTTTATGAAAAAATTTGTATTACCTTTTAATTTTATTTTTTCGTGGACCTTTTGACACACCCTTGTAAAAGGCATATGTATACACATTCAAGAATCTCTGTCAATTCCAAGGATAAAAACAAATAGATTAACACCAAGACACATTATAATCAAATTCAAAAGTCAAGGACAAAAAGAAAATTTTCAAAGCAGCAAGAGAGAAGCAACTTGTTATGTACAAGGGATACTTAATAAGATTAATAGTAGATTACTTACTAGAAACCATGCAGCCCAGTAGAGAGAAGGATGACATTTTTTAAGTGCTGATAAAAACAAAAACAAATAAACAAACAAAAACCTGTCAGTGGGGCCGACCCCGTGGCTCACTCGGGAGAGTGCGGCACTGGGAGTGCCGCGGCGCTCCTGCCGCGGGTTCGGATCCTATATAGGGATGGCCGGTGCACTCACTGGCTGAGCGCGGTGTGGACCACACCATGCCAAGGGTTGTGATCCCCTTACCAGTCAAAAAAAATTTTTTTTTTAATGTACAATTATGGGTATATTTTATCTTATTTTATGTGACCT
>NW_007817120.1:5943-6590 GCF_000696425.1 Galeopterus variegatus | reverse complement strand
AATCCTCCAACTCACCATACCACACCATCACCGCTTCCTAACATTAATCCACCCTTGCTGTTCACATAGCTCTTACCACTTTGTATTATTACTACTACATGTTTGTCTTTCACTAATTAAATGGTGACTTTTAAGAATTTTCCAGCACTTAAGACAATATAAAGCTAGTAGTAGTGTCTCAAGTGTTTGACTGAATCAGGAAGCAAATCTGTTAGAAAAAAAGAATCATGGAACAGAATTTAAAATAGGCTACTGTTCCTTACTACCTAAAACTATGCTTCTTTTGGTTTAGTTTGACCTTGTGTTTCAAGACTTCTAAGCTATAGGCTATGAATTGAATTTGAGACTTTTTTTTTTAACTTAAAGAGTGTCACATGACTCCAGTCTGCGTAGATTACCCCTGCTCTTCAGCAGTTGGCATGGTTTTTAGCCTTCTTGGTAGCCCAGGGATCATAAAAAATCATTTTCATGCTAATGTTGAAAAGATTACAGCAGAAGTGTTTCTTGAGTCAAAAAGGAAACATCTGCAGGTAGAGAATCAGCCACTGGCTTCTGGAGAGGTGGTATTGATTTATGGGTGGTGCACATGCTGGGGGCACCCTGTGGCCTTCCTGCCTGCATAGAAAAATGCTTGTGATGCACTCTGA
>NW_007817120.1:0-895 GCF_000696425.1 Galeopterus variegatus | reverse complement strand
CCTCGCCACCTGCTCTGCCCAGCCTGGTGCAGGTTATGTGATTATTATTCTTAAAAAAACCTTGAACATTTCATAAACATTTTCTCACAGCTCCAGGTCTTCATAGCACCCCTCCTTTTTTGGGGGGCGGTGGCTGACCAGTAAGGGGATCTGAACCCTTGACCTTGGTGTTATCAACACCGTGCTCTAGCCAAGGGAGCTAACTGGCCAGCCCTTCATATCCATTTTTAATGACTATATAAACTACTGAATCACTATATCATTAACCCATTTCATTATTTCACATTTTTTCCCCAATTTTTACTCCTTGATTAATGCTCATATGAACTTTTTAAAATGTGTAGTTCTTTCTATTTTCTGTTAAATAATTTCAGAACCAATTTGCCAAGCCTGGAATTTCAGAATCAAAGTTTATCATTGTTGTTGTCATCATTACTGTTGTTATTATTAAGCAGTGTGTGTGTTTCTCACTATATGGAGCAAAATTCTTGCCGGAGTTAGTTCTAACTTACAGTGCTTACAGAAAATTATGAGAGCCCTAGAAATGCCATTTCATTATTGTTTTAAGTTGTTCCTTTGCTTATCCCTGCACAGCAGTATATTTGAAAAACATTTGAATCTGAAATATTTAAAATAAATATGGCCCAACTTTTACATTTTATTTATCTGGAAAATAAGTGGATTATCTGCAATCCTGATAAATGGTAGACAGATACGATGCTGGTAGTGGTGTGAGTATCCTGTAGTTATATACGTACTACATTGTAGTCTTACGTAGAGGTGAGTTCTCTGACCTGTCTGTGGAAGATACTGCAGCTATAGGTGAGTCCCTGCTTCTCTAACTGGAAGGGCAAAGAAGATTGATGGTGGAAGCCCTCTATTGGGACTGTAGCAT
>NW_007817119.1:0-895 GCF_000696425.1 Galeopterus variegatus | reverse complement strand
ATTACTATGCAATTATTTTGAAAATAATATTGCTCCAGTTATAATTATTAGTATTTGAAAGTATGTTCCTGTATTGTCTTCTTGAAGAACATGGAACCTAAGTGTTTCTTAGACGAAAGGCGGGGCCACCCTAAAGTGGACTCATACTGCAAATGGGTCACAGAGCTAAGCAAATGGGTCACTGAGCTAAGGATTTACGATTATTATGTTTCTGTTATGGTTTGACACTTGGGGAACAGGTGACCCACTTCATGAGTAATTCTTGATGACCCATACTTAGGAATGGTTGATCATGGACCATGTAGGACCTTGATGAGGTCCTATATCTGGCCTAGTTGTATAGAGCACAGGAAAATACAGCTCTAACCAGACTCTGTAATCTTGCAAGACTGCCTTGCAAATGTGGCCCAGGTCACGTTCTGTACACATCACCAGCACTTGACAAGTACGTCAGAGCACATAATCTATGATAATATGATTTATAGGGTCATATTATAAAGCGTGTCAAACGGATGGAAAGAGGAAGGTGCAGGAAACTTGGAATGTCTGCTTTGTGTTGGGAACTAAGCTAGATGCTTTTCATACATTATCTGAATTAATCCTTACAACAGTTCTAAAAGATTGTGATTCAAATTTAGAGAAAATAGTATAGAGATGCAAAGTAGCTTTTTCACCTTCACTAACCAGTAGAGACAAAGTCATGATTCATACCAGTTCTGATTCCAGAAAATAACCTTTTTCTGCACCACACTCTTGCTCTAGAGCTAGAAAAGACTTTTTTTTCTTTAATTACCATAAGCACTTTAGTGTTAAAATTGCAGAAAAAGGATTTTAAAAAAATGTAGTTACAAGGTCAAATAAAGTATTTGGGAAGCTAAGAATTGTTGGGTAGAGC
>NW_007817118.1:0-895 GCF_000696425.1 Galeopterus variegatus | reverse complement strand
TAAGGACAGGGTTTTTATTCTTACTGTTCTGTGGTTTTCCTGACTATGCATGCTTAGTATCTGTCTCCCTTGGGTGGACTTCTTTGATGAAGTTGATATAAATATTTGCTTTGAAGCATCCATCAAACCCTCACCCCTTCCTGGTCCCAAACCAACAAGCTACATTTTAAAATAGTTTGAAATATCCCCCACAGTATTAGCGTATCCTGACATTTCATTCTTTCCATAAGAACCTAAAAATTTTCCTTGATAGTGATGTCATCACTCTGTAGGATTTTTTGTGCTGCCACATTGCTAATCTCTTTGTGAAGGAGACCCATGTATTGGCACAAATTCACCATCTGATTCTCTCACTGATTAGCACACTCTTACCAATATGATGAATGAAAAACAGCCAAGATCCAGGGCCGTGGCTCAGCCTCATGGGGAGCAGAGCAGTAACAATCAAATGAAGACATGTTGAGATGTAATTTGATTTCCTTGCTGTGGGGATGGTCTAAAAAACACAGCTTTACTACTCACTGGTTTATCTTTTCTATCTACCCATATAACCAGTGTCCTATTCCCGATGAGTAAGAATTGTAGATAGGTGTAGGTGTAAGTAAATGGAAAGCCACAGATATTGCTGTGAACTTTCAGATGTGCTAGAGAACTTTCAGGCAATGTGAACTCAGGGTACTTTTTTGCTGGGCACAGATCTCCCCCCACTGGAAATCAGGCACTGTGGGGAGCAATGTTCTGACATCTCTATACTCACTGTGCGCAATTAGACCTCTGAAGCAAAGCTTTTAAAAACAGGCTGTGAAATTCCCATGTATCTTTATTAAGCCCATTTTCCAACTGAATAGAGAAACTTTTCTAATATTTTTAAATTTTATAAAGACTATTTTTTTTT
>NW_007817117.1:0-895 GCF_000696425.1 Galeopterus variegatus | reverse complement strand
ATATTAAACTGTCATTCTGCTGACATAGTCTGGAGTCATGGTCTGGCTACAATGACAGTCATTGTGACTTGAGTGTGCCATTGTCCAAACCTCCAAGTTGGGTTCTACTTCACCCACCAAAATTGCTATAATGAGAACCCAAGGTTTGCAAAGAAACCAGACTCCTCTCCTTGACTTTGGGTTAGTGTATCCATGGTATAGTAGGCTTAACTCTATGGGGTAGGAAGCCAGTCTTTCCTTGTGAAAGAGATGCTCCTTTCAAATATCGTTCCCTGGCTCAAATTGTAATGACAGCCTGTGCCACATACTTCTTCCTGCTTGGCAGAAGTAGAATCTAAGCCTCCTTGCTTGCATCAAGTTAGGGTTTGGAACTTTCTTTGAGGGGCAGTCTATAGTAGAAGAGAATCCTGTCCGTCCGAGGCACCCCTGTGATGATTCTGTCTTACCAAATAATATGTTTGCCAACAATCAAAACACTGCTTACTTTGTAGCAGAATTTATTTTTTGTATGTAGAGAAAATACATTTTATTTATTTATTTATTTTTATTGAAACAGCTGATTGTACATATCCGTGGGGTAGATTTATTTATTTATTTTATTTATTTATTTATTTATTTTTGTCTTTTTCCGTGTCCGGCAACGGATCGCAACCCTCAGTGTCGCCCCCGTACCGGACCGGGACCGGCAACGGGATCGCAGCCCTCGGTGTTGCTCCCGCGCCTCGCTCAGCCAGTGAGCGGGAACCGGTCTGTATGTGGGATCCGAACCCTTGGCGGGAGCGCCACCGCGCTTCTCAAGCGGCGCACTATAGCAGTGCGTCACCGGGCCGGCCCTAGATTTATTTTTAATACACATTTTATACTGTATTTAATGCTAGGCAACTATTATGTGACA
>NW_007817116.1:0-895 GCF_000696425.1 Galeopterus variegatus | reverse complement strand
AAAAAAAAAAAAAAAAAAAAAAAAAAAAAAAAAAAAAGAAATCTATTAGCTTGTGCATTCTAGGTACTTCTAAATTCTATAGCAAGATCTAATTCTCGGTCTGCAGATCTTGTCACCGTATCTGAGTACTTTATGTCTATATGTGTTCCATATTCACAAGTGTCCTAAGGGTGGTTTTAAAAATCCCCTTTGTTTTCTGCAATGAAAGGGAGTGATATTTGTAGTTACACTAGATCAGAAGTCATAAGCCAGGACACATAGTCACTCTGGCTATGGCAGAAATCTGTTGAAAAAAATTCCATCTTCAACTTACTTCACTCAATATGGTGAAATTGTTTTAAAACTCCTCTTTGAGTTGTCTGTCACTTCGAGGATTTATTTTTTCTGAACCACCAATGTTCTCTCTAACAGAATTGTGTGGTCTAACTCCTCCACCCCCAATTGTTCATATTCTTATCCACCTTCTCTATCATTAGCCTTGGAAGTTGTCTAGGGCTCTAGAAATGCCCTAAACTTTCCCTCAAACAGCATCTGCCTGGACCAATGGAAATTTTCTTTCCTAATTTATCATAGTAAATTGGAATTTTAGTCTCATTTTGTCCCAGTGCCAAATGTGGACTAATGGTGGCAAAGTAGAGGTGGCAAAGATGGGGAAAGGGAAGGATAGGATAAAGGAAGTGTGCCTACCATCTAGGTACATGTCACTACCATGATGCACATGCTCTCGTCCCCTGCCTGTATTAGCCTCAGACTCACTACTCCCTTGAGGTAACACTAAAGGAGAAACGAAGGGCATGTTTACAGTACTGCCCTAACCTCACTACCTTCATTGATGCTCCTTAAGTCTTTATCTTTCCCATTAGCTTCCCCAGACCTTCTTCCTGGTCCTGAGTGG
>NW_007817115.1:0-895 GCF_000696425.1 Galeopterus variegatus | reverse complement strand
CCTGTGGAGCAAGCAGAGCTATGTAAATAGCCAGTGTACTTCAAACAGATTTGGGGAGTTTATTTTAGAAAATGGATAACATCCTTTATTTTAGAAAATGGATAAATGTAAGTAAAGTGTTTGCCTGCATTCTGTGAGTTGCTATAGCAAATCAATCAAATCCGAGGAGGGGGTCATGGGAACCCCTGATTTTATAGTTGGTCAGAAGAACATGTGACAACCTACTACTTGTGATTGGCATCTGAAGTAGAGGGCAGACTTGTGAGGCTGAGCCTTCGACCTGTGTGGCACTATCTCCAGGTAGCTAGTGTCAGAACTGAAGTAGAGAACACCCAGCTGGTGTCTGCTGGAGAACAGAATTGTTTGGTGTGTGGGCAAATACACACATCCGGTGTCAGAGTGTTGTGTTGAGTGACTGTATAAGAGAGTAGGAAAGAAGCGCTTTGGTTTTTCCTATATGTCACAAGGTGCAATGATACAGTGCTATGGCAAGCAGTAAGCACACGCTGAACAAGGCCAGTTGGGAGGCTGAGGTTGCATCAGTGAACAAGACAGACCAGGTGCCCCACCTTCGTGGTGCCCACATTGCAGCGAGTGGAAAGAACAAAGTTATTTCCAATCTCAAAATATGAACATGCCTGAAATAAGGGGCAATTGGGTGGAAGTGTGAGGATTTTCTCAACCTGGGAAGAACCGCAAAGACTGGATGGAGTATGATCAATGCTATTCTCTAAGGACACCAGAGCAGGAACCAGCAAACACCAATATTACTACTACCAATTACAATAATACTAACAGCTGATACCAGTGGCTTTGTTGGTCCTGGCCTCTTCGAGGCTCTTCATGTTTTAGTTCATTCAATGGCTCTATAGCTTGTGCTGTGCAGCTTGGGGAG
>NW_007817114.1:0-895 GCF_000696425.1 Galeopterus variegatus | reverse complement strand
TTTTTATTTTAAAGACACATGTTTCTGAATTGTTTGGAACATCTTTAAAAAGAGGATAGCTTTCCTCCTTATCTTTACCCTCCTCTACCACTGAACTCCTGCTTCTGATATAATTAAGACCCAGGAGGTGGCCTGATTATTCCTAACCGGACTGAGTCCTTTGTACTGTGTTTGATTTCCTCTTTAGAAACATACCTGTAAACAAGAAAGGGACAGAATACTCATCTGGTTGATGTTAAACAACAGAGCAAGTGAATACTGGCAACACTAATAGGCTATATTTCATTTGAACAAATTACTCTTGGACTGTCGGTCTTAGATCCTGCATTAGTGAGACAGGTACTTTCATGCATCAAGGAGACGTATTCCACTTTGTACAAAACCTTTCCATTAAAAACTCACCTTGCTGGGCCGGCCCGGTGGTGCACTGCTACAGTGCGCTGCTTGGGAAGCGCGGCGGCGCTCCCGCCGAGGGTTCGGATCCCACATACAGACCGGCAGCTCACTGGCTGAGCGAGGTGCGGGAGCAACACCGAGGGTTGCGATCCCGTTGCCGGTCCCGGTCCGGTACGGGCGCGACACTGAGGGTTGCGATCCGTTGCCAGTCACGAAAAAAGACAAAAAGGAAAAAAAAAAAAAACTCACCTCGCCATGGGAGTTAACAGTCTCATAGGCAGTATTCATCAGCAGTGACAAGATTTGCCCATTTCTGAATGATCAAGTAAAAAAAGTAGAAAAATGGGCTACCTTGATCCTGCCAGACTTTCAGACTTTGATTTCTGCTGGTAGAAAGTACATTGCGAGTTGTATACAAGCATCTGCCACTTCCTTCACGTTGTAGCAGCTGAACCCAACCTGTGTGTCTCTGATAAACCATAGACACAGCTCAAAGAGG
>NW_007817113.1:0-895 GCF_000696425.1 Galeopterus variegatus | reverse complement strand
ACCTGTCTCTTCATCTAGATTTTGCTTTACCAGAGGCAATTACAATTGAAACTTTACCTGCGTTGTACTACACTGACCAACCTTCTTTGGTTGTAGATTTCCTTGTGTCCAGGGAGGCTCACATCAGAACAAAAGGACTAATTACCACACTCAATATTATTCCATAGTATACAGTGTTAAAGCTTCTGTCTGTTATGAATTCTTTACTCTACATGATCAAGAATTAGAACATGAGTTGCTAATGAAGCATTCACCCGTATTCACTCATTCACCTTGATATTTTAAACTTCTAAGTTTTACAGTATGTCTTCAAGAGGTTTTCAGCCTAATACAGAAATAAAATAGATAAAACACAAGAGACAGTAGCCAAATAAGTGAATAATGATATAATGTAACTCTTTATACAAATGCTAGAGAAATAGGTAATATCTGGATCTTCTTGGTGGTCATTTAAAGTTGAGTAAAATAAGAGCTTTGTATGAAAGTCATTCTACATCAATAGCATAGGAATATAATATTTTTCCACTTTGAATCTCTGATGTCAGAGGAACATGCTTTGACTGGAAATCTTTCTACTTTCATTTATGGTTAATAGGTTCCTCTTAAAGTAGATCCTCTTGTCTAGCAAAAGGTAGTTCTTACGTGAAAAGTATTTTTCAACATTTTTGTTTTTATATTTGAAAAGACCTACCCCACTTTAGATTATCTGTAAAGCTTGGCTTCGGACTGAGGCCTGTTACATCATTATGTGGTCCCCAGTCAGCACTCACTAAGGACAGAGTTCAAGGTAAAATTATCATCTCACCATCTCTCCTCTGAAGAATTTCCCCAACGCCTCCTTAAATGGCCATTAAAGGTCACATTCTTGTCAGCAATCATATATATAAGAGAAACA
>NW_007817112.1:0-895 GCF_000696425.1 Galeopterus variegatus | reverse complement strand
TACAAACTTTAATTCACAAGCTGAGATATTCTCAAATATAAAAGTAATACTGAAGAACAAACAGTAAAAATAACAGCGGCAACCACTATTTGGACACATATTGTATTTACATTTTCACATTTTATATTGGTTGTTTTCCTCAGTTTTCATCATAATCAAATAAGTGTAAGTATTATTATCTTTATTTTATAAATGAGGAAACATAGACTTCGATGGGTTAAATAATTTAGACAAAAATACAAAGCTACTAAAAGATAGCATTGGAATTTGACTCTGGTTTTTCAGACTACAAAACTTTTCTATTTCCATTATATACATTCCAAAAAGACTCTCTGTCTTGAGTAGCTCTTCAAACCCATTTTAACACGAGAGTGAGTGGTATAACTAAGAAAGGAAAACTGGAACAATAATACATACTCAACTGTGTTATTAAATTATTCAATAAGTAAAAAATGTGTCAATGAATCAGAATATGCTTAAGTATCATAGTTAAGGCAATATCCCAAGCATTGTGTAGAATATACACAATATATATACTTCTTTTTATCCAACTAACATCCCTTGGAGGTACCTACTTCTTTTAATCCACCTAACATCCCTTGGGGGAACCATTTATCACTATTCTATGATAATATTGTTAATTTTGTGTGGTTTGTATGGTACTATCTTCATCCATTTTCTGTTACTTATAACAGAATAACAAAAAGTGGATAATTTATAAAGAAATAGAATTTATTTCTTATAGTTCTAGAGGCTGGAAGTCCAAGAGTCTGGCACTGGCATCTGATTGGCTTCTGGTTAAGGCCTTCTTGCTGGTAGGGACTCTCTGCAGAGTCCCAAGGCAGTGCAGGGCATCACATGGCAAGGGGGCTCAGGTCTCTCTTCCTTTTCTTAT
>NW_007817111.1:0-895 GCF_000696425.1 Galeopterus variegatus | reverse complement strand
AATATATTGTAAATTCATTGTTTGCTACAATTTCTTCTTATCTTTATTTTCCATTTGTTTTAAACAACATTTTGGATTCTATAGCTACTAAATTAAAGTACTTTCTACAGTGTTTTCCAAAGACATGCAAGGCACAAGTTCTGACTTTTCACATGTTTGATATTATCCTCCTTTTGTGTTAAAAATGGAATTTTAACAATTGGTTGTATATGGAGTTATTGAAGAGCAGATGACTCCTCCCCATAATCTATCCATTTTATTCCAATAGCCTTCAATTTCCACTTTGTGGATGAGCAGTTCCATCATTGACAGATTTTCTATATGTTTTTAGGAAAAAATGTGTTTTTCCTACCTTGAAGATTATAAGCTATGCTCCTTTTTTGCTATTGAAGATTTGTATTGGGGTACTATAAATTGTGTGTCATTTTTCCTTAATCCTGTGTGCAACTTGATAAGCACTTTACATCTGCAGGCTCAGGGAAAATGTATTTTTTGTTTGGTTTTTCCTTCCTTCATTTATTTCTCTTTCTAGAACCTTTTCCTTCACCTCTTCTGTTACATTTGCTTTATAGTACAAGTTTCTTATTTTCCCTATTATTTTCATTTCTTCTTATATTATTTTAATATTAAGACCTATTTCTCCCTGTTGACTCTGCAAAGCATGAATTCATGTTTTAGTTGTGATTATCCTATATTTTCATTTAGTTAAATAAATTTTAAATTAAAAGTTTAATACAAGACATTGTGTTTACATACTTGGTCCATTTCTTCTGGATGAAAAATGGCGGTCACCTCCTAACCACTAGCAATGGAGACTATTTAGTCTACTGTTAGAGCTCCCAGCCAGATGAGCAGGATCAGCAGGACGAGTCAGGTCTTCCAGAGACCCAGGCCT
>NW_007817110.1:0-895 GCF_000696425.1 Galeopterus variegatus | reverse complement strand
TACTCATTTTATGATGCCAACATTACCCTGAAACTGAAAGTAAAAAAAAGTATATAGGATTGAAAAAAAAATGAACTATGTACCAATATCCTTCATGAATATAAATTTTTTAAAAATCAACACAATTTTAGCAAATAGTATTCAGCAACATATAAAAAGGTTTACTACACTGTGACCAATGGGGTTTATCCAAGGAATGGTTTAACATTCAAAATTCAATCAATATAGTTTGCCATAGTAATAACAAAATTAGAAAACCATATGATTACCTCAAAAGATGCAGAAAAGGTATTTGACATAATCCAACATCCATCCCAGACTAAAAATTAAAGGCTCTTGGCAAACTAGAAATGTAAGGAAATATCCTCAATCTGCTGAAGGAAATCTGCAAAAAACCCACAGTTAATATCATACTTAATGGCAAAAGGCTAAATGCTTTTCCCCTTAAATCAAGAACAAGTCAAGGATGTCCACTCTTACTAATTCTACTCACCATTGTGCTGGACCCAAGGCAATAATCAAGAAAAAGAAATAGGTTTCCAGTCAAGATGGTGGAATAGATTGTCCCCACTGTCATTCTATTCCACAAATCAACCAATTTACAACTATTAAAAAGCAATGACAGCCAAGCTAGGGCTGCTAGAACTCAGGGAAAGAGGATGGAAGGCCTGCTGAGTTCATGAAGGCAGAAGAAGCCACGATGAGAGAAAGAAAGGACTGCTCCCACCATTTTGAGCCCCAGCTGCTCCAAGCCTTGTGCTGCTGAGCACACAGAGCAAGAGCTGGCAAAAGCCACAGCTGTGCCCTTCGTGTGAAGTTGCTTGGAGGCTGCAGGGGAGAAGAGGGCCTTGGTGGCCCCCAGGCCAGCAGGACCACTAACAGGGTTCCTGTGGAC
>NW_007817109.1:0-895 GCF_000696425.1 Galeopterus variegatus | reverse complement strand
TCTCAATGTAGTTTAAATTTTCATTTCCCTGATGACTAGTGATGTTCAGCATTTTTTCATACACCTGTTGGCCATTTGTATGTCTTCCTTTGAAAAATGTATATTCAGCTCTTTTGCCCATTTTTTAATTGTGTTATTTTTTTTTTTACTATATAATTGTTTGAGTTCCTTGTATATAATGGATATTAATCTGTTGTCAGATGCAGAGTTGGCAAAAATTTTCTCCCACTCTGTAGGTTGTTGTTTCACTCTGTTAATTGTTTCCTTTGCTGTGTGGAAGCCTTTTAGTTTGATACAGTCCAATTTGTTTATTTTTTCTTTTGCTGCTTGTGCTTTCGGGTTCATGTGCCCAGACCTAATTTCTGGAGTGTTTCACCTATATTTTCCCTTAGTAATATTACATTTTGGGGTCTTATGCTTAAGTCTTTAACCCATTTTGAATTGATTTTAGTGTATGTGAGAGATGCATATCTAATTTCATTCTTCTGCATATGTTGAAGAGGCAGTCTTTTCCCCAATGTAGATTTTTTTTTTTTTTGTCTTTGTCCAATATCAGGAGGCTATAAGCCTGATGAGTGATTTCTGGGTTCTCAATTCTACTACACTGGTCAGAATGTCTATTTTTATACCAGTACCATCCTGTTTTGGTTATAATAGCTTTGTAGTATAATTTGAAGTCAGGTAGTGTTATGCCTCTGGCTTTATTTTTTCTTTGCTCAGGATTGCTTTGGCTATTCAGGGTCTTTTGTTGTTCCACATGAAAGGTAAGATTGTTTTTTTCCATTTCTGTGAAGAATGCCATTGGTATTTTGATAGGATTGCATTGAATCTGTAGATCTGTTTCTGATCTTTCCTTTTGAAAGTTCTGATCACTCCTTTTGAAAGTCTGTCGGGC
>NW_007817108.1:0-895 GCF_000696425.1 Galeopterus variegatus | reverse complement strand
AATACAATCTGTAGAAGGAAGCAAACATGCTCAGAGAGGGTGAGTCCCTACCCAAATCTAAAGGATGAACTATGATTTGTCTAAAGACATTGCTAGTTGTCCACCCAACATTTATTTCCCCTTCATCCTATCAGAACACAGCTAAATATACTAAATTACCCAGGCTCCCTTGAAGCTAGGGTAGCCAATTAACTAAGTTAGAGATCTAAGAAAGCTTTTGTTTTCCTGATGTAGGCACTTGTCCATTCCTGATACACAGGAACATAGCTCCAGGGATGATTTTTGAAAAACATGAGCCAATCAATACGGCCTATCCACTTGATAATAGTGGTTGGTTTGGGAGTGAGCAACTGACCTAACATGATCCCGAGTGAGAGGGACTCCCAGGTACAGAAGCTACCAAAGATATGGTTTCATTTCCCCTCAAGGTATGATGTGAGAATGGGAAGCATCTGCAGCTATTTAGCTTTGATGATGGGAAAGCTGGGAGCTCTGGGAAACACCTTAAGGAGTTTAAACTTGAAGGCAAGACCAAGGAGGGGAGGAGAGAGAGAGAGAGAGAGAGAGAGAGAGAGAGACGTTTTCAGTGAAATTTTGATTTTGGATTCAATCCTCACCTGAGGCCAGACTGACTTTAGTGTTTTTCATGTTAGGAATGACAATCATTTTTACTCATTCTACCAATTTAAATTATGCAGAACACCCTCAGAGAAATACCCAGAATAATGTTTGACCAAATATGTGGGCACCCCATAGCACAGTCAAGTTGACACAAAATTAACCAGCACACTAAGTAAATAAATCCCTCTTATGACTTAGGCCACTTCAACTTGAGTTTTCTTCTACTTGCAACCAAGATACTTAATTAAATATATTTATCAATATTTACTGTTTT
>NW_007817107.1:0-895 GCF_000696425.1 Galeopterus variegatus | reverse complement strand
TCTGATCTTAATTATTTCTTTCCATCTACTAACTTTTGGTTTGGAATGTTCTTGTTTTTCTAGATCTTTAAGGTGAATTTTTAGGTTGTTTATTTGCCATCTTTCCATTCTTCTGAAGTAAGCATTTAATGCAAAAAAAATTCCCCCCTTAATACTGCTTTTGCAGTTTCCCACAGGTTTTGGTATGATGTAACATTATTTTCATTAGTTTCAAGAAATTTTTTGATTTCCCTTTAATTTCTTCTTGGACCCACATGCCATTTAGTAGAAAGTTGTTTAATTTCCATGTGTTTGTATTGTTTCCAGAGTTTCACTTATTATTGATTTCTAATTTTAATCCATTGTGATCTGAAAAAATACATGGAATAATTCCAATTTTTTGAATTTGTTGAGAGTTCATTTGTGACCTAACATGTTGTCTATCCTGGAGAATGTTCCATGTGCTGATGAGAAGAATCAATATTCTGAGGTTGTTGGATGGAATGTTCTGTAGATATCTGCCAAGTCCAATTGGTCTAAATTGTTGTTTAGATCTTGTGTTTCTCTATTGATTTTTTGCCTTGATGATCTGTTCAATAATGAGAGTGATGTGCTCAGGTCCCCCACTATTATGGTGTTAGTATTATCTCATTCTTTAGGTCTAATAGCATTTGCTTTATAAATCTGGCTGCTCCAACATTGGGTGCATATATATTTATGATGGTTATATTTTCTTGATGGATAGATACTTTTATCATTATATAGTGGCCTTCTTTGTCTCTTTTTATGGTTTTTGCTTTAAAGTCTATTTTATCTGATAGAAGAATAGCTACTCCAGCTCATTTTTCATTTTTGTTTGTATGATATATCTTTTTCCATCTGCTCACTCTTAGTCTATGTGTGTCTTTACAGGTCT
>NW_007817106.1:0-895 GCF_000696425.1 Galeopterus variegatus | reverse complement strand
AATTTGCTTTTATATTCCACTTAGTTTAGTTTTCTTTTCTTAAAATAGTTTTTTCTTTTATCTCTAATTCTTTTATGAGTCCTGACACCTCATTTCTGAATTTTTATAGTTCTGATTTACATTGTTCTTTTTGGCCTTATATCATTTTGTTAAAGTCTTTTAGCTTGTTCTCATCATTTTAAAAAAAATGTCTTCCTGGGGTACTTTTATTGTTCATATCATTTTGTTAAAGTCTTTTAGCTTGTTTTCATCATTTAAAAAAAAAATGTCTTCCTGGGGTACTTTTATTGTTCATATGGATGATATTTGGTCTTTATTCTCGCTCTCTTTCTTTCTCTCTCATAGTTATTCTCGCTCTCTTTCTTTCTCTCTCATAGTTATTTGTATTCCTAGAATTTGACCTTGATACTTTTCCATTGCTTGTTTTTGTTTGTTTGTTTGTTTGTTTGTTGGGTTTTTTTGGCAGCTGGTGGATACAGGCTAGAACCCTGGAACTTGGTGTTATCAGTGCCACACTCTCACCAACCAAGCTGACAAGCCAGCCCCTTCCATTGCTCATTTTCATGAGATATTAGTTTTTCTGAACATTTAGAAGGAAGCTTGGTTAAGATTGCTTTTCTGTCTTCACAGAGCTCAACCTATTGTTCTTTTGCACATTGTTAAAAAATATGTTGGCTTGTTTTCTGAGGTTTTCTGGCTCTGTTCCCCTTCCCCACATTTATCTAGCCCTTCTCTTTACACTATCTCTCCTTTCTCTAGACTGTTCAATTTTTATTTCCTTCCTGGTAGTTTCTTCTCAGCACGGGGGCTGTCCTAGAAGGAAGACTTGGTAGTCATTTCAAGAATTCACAGGGGTCAAACTCCTTTAACCCTTAGGCCTTATGGCAAACACCTT
>NW_007817105.1:0-895 GCF_000696425.1 Galeopterus variegatus | reverse complement strand
GTTGTTTGGTGGTTAGGTATAGGTATTTTTATCCTCATGTAGATGAATCAAAGCCTTCAGAGTGGCAGCCAATCCAAAGTAAGGTTTATGGGTACTCCTCAAAGAGATTGCATAATGATCACTTTTCTGTCCATTTTACCATTTTAGTTTGGAGAGTGTCTCAAGGGTTATATAGAACAGATACCAACATAAAGCATAGCAACATTACTGAGCTTGTTAGAATGATTCATGGATCTGTTTGTGTTTGTCTTTCTCTTGACCCAATCACTATAGATAGCTTAATAAATACTGGTATTAATAATTCTTTAAGAATAGAGCTCCTGATGACAAAGCATGCCCTAAAATTTATATTTGAAATTTCTTATTATTTTTATATCTGCAAAGAAAAGCTTCCTGTCTATATCGAAGAGTCATAATAAAACATCTTTTGAAGCCTTAAAAACATAACAAAGGTCTCCAACAATGCCTGAATGAATTGTGGTTAATTTCAACCATCTTTTGAAGATCTTCAACAATCTTTTCTCAGTTAATTGATTAAAACATTCTTAGCTCTTAAAGTCTTTTCTTATCAATTAAGAAGTTTGTATTACAAATTGAAATCTTTTATCAATAAATATTGAGGTTAACAGAAAATGCTAACTAAAAATACAGAAATCAGTAATTTGGTAAATGTTTTTTATTCTAAAATTTAAATTATGTAGTGAATATATCAGAGCATATTTATTGTTATATTCATAACAGTGAGCATATATAGTGAGTGCTCATAATTTTATGTTGCCTCAGCATCTATTTTTAAATATAAGTTTAACTTTTCATATAGAAGCAACACTTAGTCACCCTTGACATAGTTTCCAATATTATACTCTACCTGAATGGCTCCAGCTGGTGACCAGAG
>NW_007817104.1:0-895 GCF_000696425.1 Galeopterus variegatus | reverse complement strand
CAGAATCTAATTTTCTTGTTCTCCTCTCCTGACCCCTCTCTCTTCCCACTCGTCTTCCCAGCCTGGAATGAGTCTATTTTATGTTCCAAAGTCTACTGGGAGATATGGAACAAAGTAAATTAAGCAATAGCCAGGAGTGGAATATCTGAAAACCATAAAGAGTTTATTTGCAAAAGACATTACCATACTTTGTTCTCCCTCTCTCCCCACCCCCAACTCCATCCCATTCTCTACCTTCTCCCACCCTGGCCCCAGTGTGTAACCAATCCATTGACCACAGCCTACTTCTCCAGCACTCTCTCCCTAAATTCCATTCACTGTATGCAGCAGTCTGACGATTCCAGTTTTGAATATACCAGCAATGTCTATCCAGACATATGATGGACACCTTATAAATGTCTATTGAATATTTGCCTTATTTTTTATATATGTCCGAAAATTTTTAAATAATTCCAGAAATACTCAGGATAAAGCATTGCATTCTTAATTACTATTTTTTTTAATATGCAACTGAAAAACCTTGGGAGTTTTAACAGAACATCTATTTGCAAAAGAAAAGGAAAGCAGGGGAAAGAAAAGAGAATACATTGATTTTCCATAAGGCAAACTTGAGCGAATTAAGCTTTGTTGAAATGGTCAGCAAAGAGCTGGTTTCTCTCTGTCCCTCACTGGTTTTCAGTGCACTCTTCAGTTTTCATCTTAAAGTATCTTCATTTAATGCTTTATGATTTTCAAATAATATTCATATATAATTTGATTTTCAGAAAACCCACGAGTTGAGGAGGTCGATTCTTATTTGCACAATTTCACTAACAAGGAAACAGACAGAGAGACAGTAAAGAAATTGTCCAAATCACGTCACTATGGAATAGTTGAGCTAAGATGTTAAAACTGT
>NW_007817103.1:0-895 GCF_000696425.1 Galeopterus variegatus | reverse complement strand
ATCCCACCTCTGCCTTTTAATCCCTGAGTAAGCTTGAGCAAGTCACTCAAATTATTTATATTGCAGTTTTTTCATCTATATCTTGAGCAAAATAGTAATACCTACTTAACAAGATATTGAATGAGTTAACATTTATAAGGCACTTAGGATGCTATGTGTTGTATAGCAACTGCTACATAAGCCTAAGTGATTGTAATTTTTATTTCATTCTGAGTATCTGGTCAAATTTTTAAGGGGAATTGTGTTTAATATTTTATTATGACCACGATATAGAGTTTGGCATATATTGAAGAATGATAAAGGGAGAAACAAGCCTGAAGTAATAGGGCAGAGTCAGATCATAGATGTTATAATAAAATACCAAATCAAAATAGAAAATATACAATTCTTTGGGGGGAAAAAAGAAAAAAAATGCACACACATAACACACACACACACACACACACACACACCATTGGTGGTATTATCTAGTAGAAAGTTTGTTAAAAATTGAATGTGATATCTTTTATTATTGCCAATATATATTCCACTATTACATTACTTCCAAGGAAGGGCAACTATGGCTAATTCTTACCTAAAAAAAAACAAAAAAGAGAGAGAAATTAACAATTTTTAAAAAATAAAATTTGAAAAAAATAAGCTGGCCACAATGTGATGGTTAAAAGGCTAAAGGCTGGAAAATCAAAACAAGGCTTTTAGAATTTTCCAGACAAATGAAACAAACACGAACAGGGCCAAGGGTTGATGTGAAAACAAGGGTAATGATAGTGGCACTTCAACAAAGTATGGCCAGGGCATAATACCTTCTATGTTCTTGCATTCTCAGCACTGAGCAAAGTGCATAATACATGTTCACTAAATAGTAGCATTGACTATCAGAGATGAGAGAGGAAAA
>NW_007817102.1:0-895 GCF_000696425.1 Galeopterus variegatus | reverse complement strand
TAATTTGGGCAATCAAATAGGGAGAAAACAAATGCTTTTATTTCTGTTTTAAATGACATTTTACCAAACTATTGTTAGTTATATATAGCTGAAGAGAGAGGGAGAATTTTCTTACATTTGGAAAAACTTTAGGAGAACCAGCGGTGTTTTAAAATAAGGAAATTGTAAAAACCCATAATTCTTTAAAATTAGTTTACCAATTAACTTTTGTTGTTTTGACCTTTGTGTACAATTTCACAAACCCATCAGTTTCTTCATTACAATTTTGGAACTTTAGTTTAAAGCTATGAACTCAAAGTTTATTGGGAAACTGTACCTATCAGAGTTTCTTCATAAAATATTTGAAGACATAATATTTTAAAATTACAATTAAACCAAGATTATGAACAGTAGCATTTGTATTAAGACTCGGATATTTAAGAACCTTTCAAGATTTTGGAACATATATCCATAACACCTTTAGTACTGACAATGCTTTCCCATTTGGTCCAATTTATTAAATAAGCCAATTAGTTCTGATACATCTTTTATATATCCTTTGAGAAACTCCAGGGCCCTTGGAATTCCTCAAAATTATTTTAAACTTTCAGAATTTCGTGTTGGAAAGTTTTGTTAAATAACAAAAGGCTTAACACACTTACTTGAATAAAATCACAAATTATTACAAAAAGTAAAGCCAAAGTGACAGAGGGTCTCAAAGGCAGAGAACACAAGAAATTACCATGAAATTAGTTTCTTAAACCAGTTATCAAGGGGAAAAGAAAACCTTTTACAATTTTGTATTAAGAGCAGTCAAGTGAAAAGACCTCTAGTAATGCTGTTTGATTAGTAAATCCAGGCAATGATGTGTGCTGATAAGAACATTTTTATACATTCAGGTTAGTAAATAGGCATC
>NW_007817101.1:0-895 GCF_000696425.1 Galeopterus variegatus | reverse complement strand
TCACATTAATTGCTTACAGTGTAAGGAAAGTGGCTAGAGGGAAGAGGGGCCAATTTGTTTGCAAGTCATGAGGACAACTGAGCTTTCTTCAAAAACACAGGATATAGTTATGGCCTAGTCGTCTGTGAAAGTTCACCCCCATCACCAGTCTCAATACAGAAGTAACACCACCATTCAGAATGTTACCTGAAGCAAAGTGGAGGGTAAAGTTAGCAAAAAGCACAAAACCCACAAAAACATCTATGATTTAAATATGAGATGTTTCCAATGTACTAAATTTGGAATGATTTGTTTACCCATGGTCCTGCTCGAGGCAATAAAATGCTTAGCTTGGGAATTGAAGAAAAGAAACATACCCATGTTTTGCTCACAATATTGGGAGAAATAGAATTATCTGAACCATGTGAATTCAAGATGTACCAACTTAACAAAATCACATTTATTATATTTGGAATACAATTAAGGAACTTAGAATTTCAAACTCCTAGAAATTTGATAGTGGCATTTTTAAGGCAATTTCTAGTTTTCATACAACAAACATAAGCTGTGCTTTTATATATGAACATACTCAGCAAAAAACTTCTCTGTATGGCTTGCTACAGAAATTATTACAGGTCAAATCATATGTCATGAAAAGTCATATAATAACAGAGAGCATTCAAACATGACACTGCATATAAGTATGAAGGCACACGCACCATGTTAAATATTGAAAAAAACCCTAATATTTATAAAAAGAGGGGAAAAAATGAGCTCGCCCTTTAGACTTAGGTGAATAATTTTTTTTAGGTCAGTTTCCTCAAAAGCAGATTCTGAGATGAGGATTCATAGGTAAGTGATTTATCATGTAAATTCTCATTAGCAAAACCAATAAAAGGGTAAGAGAAGCAGAACA
>NW_007817100.1:0-895 GCF_000696425.1 Galeopterus variegatus | reverse complement strand
CACTATTGGAGAATAGAAATACTACTGATTTTTGTGTGTTGATTTTGTATCCTGCAACTTTTTAAAAAAAATCTCTTTTATTGTTATTAGTCTGTTCAGATTTTATACATCGTCTTGGCTCAGTTTTGGTAGTTTGTGTGTGTTCAGAAATTTATCCATTTCCTCCAGATTTTCAAATTTATTGGCATATAGTTGTTTATAGTAGTCTCGAATGATTCCTTGTATTTCAGAGGTATCAGTGGTAATATCACCTTTTTCATTTCTAATTTTTGTTATTTGGGTCTTCTTTCTTCTTTTTTTAGTTTGCCATGCTAATGGTTTGTCAATTTTATTTATCTTTTCAAAAAACCAACTTTTTGATTCACTGATCTTTTGTATCATTTTTTGGATTTCAATAACATCAAGTTCTGCTTTGATCTTAATGATTTCTTTCCATCTGCTAACTTTGGGTTTGGATTGTTCTTGTTTTTCGAGTTCTTTAAGGTGAAGTATTAGTTTGTTCATTTGCCATCTTTCCATTCTTTTGAAGTAAGCATTTAATGAGATAAATTTCCCCTTTAGTACTGCTTTTGCAGTATCCCACAGGTTTTGGTATGATGTATCATTGTTTTCATTAGTTCAATAAATATTTTGATTTCCTGTTTGATTTCTTCTTGGACCCATATGTTGTTAAGTAGAATGATGTTTAATTTCCATGTGTTTGTATAGTTTCCAGAATTTCGTTTGTTATTGATTTCTAATTTTGATCCATTGTGGTGTGAAAAAATACATGGGATAATTCCAATTTTTTTGAATTGTTGAGACTTGATTTGTGAGCTAACATGTGATCTTTCTTGGAGAATGATCCATGTGCTGATGAGAAGAATGAATATTCTAAGGTTATTGGATGGAATGT
>NW_007817099.1:0-895 GCF_000696425.1 Galeopterus variegatus | reverse complement strand
TACAGCAACCTAAGTCATTCATTTCACATTTTGGTTATCTGTCACGGTGCGGATAATGAAGATGATCATAGCATTTGTTTAATGCAATTGCTATGGGCAGAAGTAGCTGTGTCATTACATAGTAAAACAGAAAATCACAGCCCGTGTACTTATTATTTTAATGTGCTTCATGTATGACTTACAGTAAAGAGTCATTTCTAAGCTAAAATGTTCACTTTGAAATGATCACAATAATGAAAGCTCTGACATAAAATTCAGTGGATGTCATATGTTTAAAAAAATAGGATTACACAATCCTCAGTGAGGTAGCTAACCCTATTTGTACAACCCACATTAGTACTGGGGGGCAGACAATATTCTGAAAATGCTCACTAATGACTTCTAATTCTGAGAGAAGAGAGCTAAGGGGGAATTATTGTCTTTTATTTTCATTTTAGAGGAACCATACGGTTTTGAGTAAAACATGTATAAAACAGGAAAGTAGGTAAAGAAGGGTAACTCACTCTGATAAAAATAAAGTCTACCAGGTTTCACACAGAATCAAGAATGAGCTGCATCCAAAATGATTCACCCAATGAGAATGAGGTCTAACTCCTAATCCAAAGAGCAAACCCTTCAACAGGATGCTGAGTGGAAACCTCAGAAAAGAAAGCAAAGTTTTGTTCCTTCACAAAGGAACTAAACAGTTTTAGCCTGGCTTTACCTTCCTAGAGATGTTACAGAAAATGGCTCAAACACTACTTTCCTTCAAATTGTATCTTAGAGATGGAGGCAAACGAGTACTGAATAAGTTGCAAAGCACACCAGGTATTTTGTAAGAAAAAATGCGATGGTCTGCATTGAACTGTCCACAGTAAGCATTAGGAAAAGGTAAAAAAAAAAAAAAAAAAAAAAA
>NW_007817098.1:0-895 GCF_000696425.1 Galeopterus variegatus | reverse complement strand
TGGCTGTAAGAATTAAAAGGGTGCTTCCCCAAAGAAAGCAGTGTCCTTGACAGTGGCTAGAAACCATGATTAAGTGGCTTTCTGACACTATAAAGTGTGTGCCCTGACACCCTCTGTCCTGATGGTGGCATCTTTGCTGCACTGGTTTGCCTGTTTCCAGGACACAGGGCACCATGTGGTATGGACAACTCTGAGAAACGGTGTTGCTTCAGGAATGTGAAACTGCTGCCAGAGCTGAATCAAAATAATTCCCTCAGGTGTAAAACAAATCACAAACTGTGATCAATCACTGTACTGTAGCAGTCTTGGACCTAGGGGGTGGGGGTGGCTATGCATGTGTCCCTCCCTGGGTCAATGCAATCAAGTAATTCCCACCACTGGGTGCTCAGCTGAAGAGGCCATGCAAATTTCCCTGTAGGTTGAGCCACTGGCTCATGGGGATGCACTCGCTCACTTCTTTCCTGCAGTCAGAGAATCTTTCTGGGTCCTTGTAGGGGTGGCTGGGAAATTTCTTCCATAATCCATTTGGCTATCCTGAGTTTGTGCACGCACCAACATCTCTGCTGCTCCTTTGATATGTTCCAGCTCTCTCCCCTGCCTTTTTCATCCAACTGTAGTTGTATATTCAATGTATTCTATGTCTTCGTGGGAGGGATGAGTGATAAATGCTTCTCTTCATCCATTTTGCTCCACCCAAACTCTGTCTTTCACTTCTAAGTGTTTACAATCTAAGACAATGACAAGCATAAGAAATCAGAAGCTTACGATTTTTTCAATATTAATTCTTATTTCAATATCATTTTAACTATATCAAATAACAATATTAGTGTACTAGACTATGTTAAATTTAAATATTAATTGGATGCCATGGTCCACTCTGTACATTGACTAACCC
>NW_007817097.1:0-895 GCF_000696425.1 Galeopterus variegatus | reverse complement strand
GCTGGATAATTCAGTCAGATTAATCCAGACTCCTTGTTTGAGGAGTTCTTTTCTTTGATAGTAATCACATCAGTGTGCAATAATATGGTATCTCTAATCATAAGATTTCAACATGTTTCACAAGCACTAATTTAACCTCCCACTACTTTTGTGAAGTTTTTCGTAATCATCCTTCATTTAGAAGATAGGGAGACTGAGATGATGTGTAAAGTTGAAGATGCAGATAGCCGAATGCAGACCTTTCAAATGCGCTCTATCTTAACTCCTAGTTACTGTGACTTAAGTGTTTTCCCTGGTTTTCTTCAGATGAATAAACTAATATTATTGCCAATGGTTTACATAAACACAATAACTGCAAAAAAGCACATTCCTATTACCTGTTGCTGTGGCTGGAGCGTAAAATGTCGATCACAGGGAGAGAAGACGCAGAGGAAACAATGAGTTACCATCAGCCTCACTTTTCAAACAAATACACACTTTACTTTGAAGCGTCCAATGCTAACCGCAGAGTACAAAGGTCTCAGAAATAAAGTTCAACTGTCTGAAGAAATTATAACGACGGAGAAAGGAAGAGAGAAAAAAGATTGGATTCTTAAAAAAAAAAAAAAAAGTAACATGGAAAAGGCAGAAAGCAGAAAAGGAAAGGAGACTATCTCTAGTAAGCCATGGGTTGTTAAGTCTGGATTTCGAGAGAGGCTGGTGGCAGGACACTATAAATATTACTACCTGGAGGAGGGCGGAGGACAGCGTGGTGTGAGTCAGACGCTTGACACTGGTCCGTCGGTGCCGTGGGACACGCAGCGCAGGTGCAAGGGGCTTCCGCAGCAGGACACCCGCGAGCGACAGGCCCGTGCGTGCGCAGGAGCACGCGGGGCCGAGTCACCGCCGTGAGCCC
>NW_007817096.1:0-896 GCF_000696425.1 Galeopterus variegatus | reverse complement strand
AATAGCTGTTATAAAGTCTTTGGCTGCTAAATTTAGCATCTGGGGATACTCAGAGGCAGCTTCTACTGACTTTTTTTTTCTCCTAGTTATAGATCACACTTGCTTATTTCTTTGCATGTCTCACGATTTTTTGTTCAGCACTAAGCATTTCATATAATACATTGTAGTATCTCTGCATTCTGGCTCACCCCCACCTCCTCCAAAACACACACACAAGGGTTTTTGGTTTGTTTGTTTTGTAATCTGCCTGGACTAAATCTATGATATGTGTCTCTTCTGCAATTTATGGCCATGGATGTTTCTGCTCAGTTTTTCTTTACTTACTTTTATTTGCAAGGCTGAATCCTAGAGGTCATGCCCGTGTCTACATAGCTTATTGTTTAGCCATATATTGGTCAGAAATTGTTCTCAAACACCTTGAGCCAATAAAACTTCCAGTCTGAGCTGATAGATCTGTGTGTGGGCTAATAAGTGTATTCAAACCTCAGAAGTTCTCAAGTCTACCCAGATGTTGCTTTCCACTTCCACTTTTCTCTCTTGCTTCTCTGCAGGCCAGGGAGGTATAGGTGGCTTGAGCCTGCACCAATCTCTGTAGTTCATATGCAGAGTCTCCATTCAACTTGGGATATGTAGAGAGTTCATGAAGACCCCTATGGCTATCTCACCTCTTGGTACTTCCTGTTCAACCCCAGCAATCTCACAGGTCTGTTTACTGCCCCAAAAAGCAAGAAAAAAAAAAAAAACAGTGTGGTCTTGTGAAGTTTGCATCCTACTGGGCAGGCGCAGATAATAAATGTACTACATGTAAGACAGGTGGTGATGATTGCTGTGAGGGGGACAAAACAGGTGAGGATGATATAGGAAGGATGTCGGGAGAGGAGGTTCTTGTAATGTTG
>NW_007817095.1:0-896 GCF_000696425.1 Galeopterus variegatus | reverse complement strand
ATAATGAGATCTTGGGGGTGGGGGAACATCTGGTTCAGTGAAAGCTGTTAGTGGTGATGTCAGCTTGGACAGTCTCTAGCTAAAATTAGAATCACAGATCATGGCATCTTGGATTTGGAAAGAATCTTTTAAAAAAGGAAAACTTTTTCCTCTACTCTCCCGCAACACTCTGCCACCAAATGTATGTTTTTTCCCTTGCACCAACCAATTCTCCAACTCTCCAGACACCAACTGGGTGTCCTACAATTTAATTCAGTTCTGACACTATCTACCTGTAGTTAGCATTAGATTCCACGATAAGGGCTCCGTCCATAAGATTGCCCCCACCTGAGATGCCAATCCAAAGTCCAGGTTGTCACCTGTGCTTCTGACCCACAGGCTATAAATCACAGGGCAAGGTATGGGGAAGGGGCGTGGAACTTGCAGGCCCTCGCAGGTGTGCCACCTTCCCAGCACCCCCAGCTGTTCACCAACCCAGAAGCTCTCCCAACACCATCCTTTTGGATTTTTATGGAGGCTTCATTAAATATGCATGATTGTTTAAATTATCAGCCATTGATCAATTCAACCTTTTGCTCCTCTTCCTTCTCTGGAGGTCGGAGGTTGGGAGCGGAGCTGAAGGTTCCAGCCCTTTCTAATCACAGCTTGGTTCCCCTGGCAACCAGCCCCCATCCTTAGGGGCTTTGCAAAAGTTACCTTATTAACATAAACTCGGGTTGGGTTGAAGGGGCTTGTTTTGAATAACAAAAGATGCTCTCACAGTTTTAGAACATCGTACCCAGCAAGGCAATTCCTCCCATAGCTCCCTCACCCGCTCCCTGGTCTCACTGTCAGAAAGCTCGGCCTGTGTGGCTGGGCAGCGGGGACTGTGAGCCAGCTCTCTCCTGGGCTGGGAT
>NW_007817094.1:0-896 GCF_000696425.1 Galeopterus variegatus | reverse complement strand
TCTGGTGTGGGAACTTCAATAGAATCCAGAAGCAGCAAGACGTGGTTTAGGGACAGAAGGACTGATGTGTCCCCTTTTGAAGATGATGAGTTTCCCAGGATTCTGCGGTAACAAGTGGGGGCTTTGCTGTAAAACAAGAAGCCAGAGAAGGTTTCTGAGCTGAGGAAGGACATCGTGAGAGAGTTTAAGGTCATCATGACAGGTGAGAAAGAGGGTTGACCAGAGGGAGAAAGCTGGAGACAGAAAACCACGCAAGAGGACATAGCCTTTATCCCGCAGAAGGTCAGAGGGCCTGAGCCAGGTCAGCGGGAGCTGAAAGACACCCCTGGTCCAGCGACTAAGTGAGTGGTGGCTCCCAACAACCAGAGAGGATCCTCTAGTACTGCTCTTTAGTGTGGGGTTTTGGAGGACTTCAGGGGGGGCAGTAGTGAGTGGCTCCCTGTTTGGGAAAAACCTGCTGCCTTCCAAATGATGTTGCCTTTTAAAGAGAGCCCAGAGAACATTTTCATAAATGACAATGGCGACTTTGGGAGCAGCTCCTCTTCTGCTGGCCGCCGGCGTGCGAGTAAGGGGAGGAGAGAGCAGGTGCAGAGCTCGCAGGCGCAGGGCTTGCTGGTGCAGAGCTCGCAGGCGCAGGGCTCGCAGGCACAGAGCTTGCAGGCACAGAGCTCGCAGGCGCAGAGCCCGCTGGTGCAGAGCTCCTCCAGTGTCTCCCACGGGGAGCCCGCGAGAAGTTTCACTCCACAGAAAGGCCACAGATCGGCCCAGAGGGTTTGATACTGAGCAGTAATGAAGGAGAAAGTGTGTCCTCTCTCCAAAAGGATCTTTTAAAGACACATTCAGGAGAAAAGCTGAATAAATGAAGATACGTCATTCTATGGATATTATGCAACTAT
>NW_007817093.1:0-896 GCF_000696425.1 Galeopterus variegatus | reverse complement strand
CTATCACTATCATCCATTTTACTTTTACATATACTATAAAATCCCTATTATTTTATTTTTTATTTAAATAAGTACCTTTTAAATAAGTTTAAATAACAATAAATTATGTATCTGTTCAAAACCGAAAAGAAAAAGATCAAAAATCAGTAATCTAAGCTTCCACTTTGGGAAACAAGATAAAAAAGAACAATATAAGCTTAAAACATAAATAATAAAATATTAAATATAAATATTAAAATTAGATGGCAATAAAATATTAATATATAAAAATATATTAATAATTAGTATATAATGAAAATGAAATTTAATAAAATCGAAAACTGGAAATTAATAGAGAAAATCAACAAAACCAAAATCTAGTGTTTTGAAAAGGTCATGAAATTATAAACCTCTAGTCAGATTCCTCCAGAAAAAATAGAAATGAAACAAATTACTAAAATTAGAAATAAAAGACAGAAAATTAGGACTGATTTCATAAATGTTAAAAAAATAATAAAAAATATGAATAACTCTATGCCCCCAAATTTAATAACTTGGATAAAATAAGTCAATTCCTTGAAAGGCACAAACTACCAAATCTTACACAAGAGGGATAAGGAATTTATATTGGCCTATATCAATTAAATACATTGAATTTATTACTAATAATTTTACTAAGTAGAAAGAGCCAGGCACAGATGGTTTTACTGGTGAAGTCTACCAAACACCTAAGGAAGAAATGATACCAATTTTCTAAAAATGTGTTCCATAAGATAGTAGCAGAGGAAACACTTTTTAACTCATTCTATGAAGCCAGTATCACCTTAATACCAAATCCAGGTAAGGTCTTTATAAGAAAGAAAAACTACACACTAATATCGCCCATGAATATAAAAGCAAAATTCCTTAACAACACA
>NW_007817092.1:0-896 GCF_000696425.1 Galeopterus variegatus | reverse complement strand
CATCACCCTGCCTTACTGATTTACGATGAGTTATACATAGAAAACCATTCACAAAACATGAATCCCCATGCCTGCACTATCTTCAAACACCGCCAGGCGGACAGCGGGAAGGATTTTCATCTGCACATTGATGGTGTCCACAGCACCTTGGAGGGAGAAAAGCCTTTCAGTCCTATAGACCCCGATTCAACCTCTGAGTCTCTTTCTCTCCTGTAGGACAGTTATGACGACCTCATAGACATCAGAGTATTACGTGAGATTTCATGGGAAGGGCCTCATTCAAAGTGGCAGCTCTGTGAACGTTTGCTCCTCTCCCCTTTAAATCGGGGCCATGTGCAGAGAGGTAGCTTCTCCTGCCACCCTCCCCGCCACTCCCCTTTAGCCAGCCCCTAGTGAAGATGTCCCCACCAGCTCCACCTTTCCCTCAGTCCCTCTTGTCCCCTTCACCATCCCAGTGACTTCTCCCTAATCACTGGCCTTGCAAGAACCTCTTGGGCAGGCTAGTTGGACATCTTCTCCTGAACCCGACAGCCTGCTTGCAGCTGCTCCTCTGAGCAGGACATTCCCCCTGACTGGGAGAGCCTCCCCGCCCCTCCGGCAGTGTGCTGCCTCCTCCTCCTCTACAACTTACCCCGGCCTCTCATTCATTCACCTGGTCTGCAGTGATTTTGAGCACATACTAGACAGCTGGTCTACTCTCCTTGTGGAGGGTTCTGTGGCAGGCATTTGTACAAGGCACTCACGCTCCACACACACACCGTGTGCAGGGTGCTGGGGCCGAGGGCCCATCTTGGAGGACAAGGTTCAGCTTCCCTGTTGCCCTTCCTGGAAAAGTAAGTAAGCCCACTCCTCTGCTCCCTTGGCTTGTGAGGTCAAGAGTAGGGGTAGGGGTCAGC
>NW_007817091.1:0-896 GCF_000696425.1 Galeopterus variegatus | reverse complement strand
TGGAACTCATGAAGGCAGGAGAAACCACGATGAAAGAAAGAAAAAACTGCTGTCAGCATTTCAGCCCGTGGCTGCTTTAATGCTGGAGCACATGGAGTGGGAGCTGGCAGAATCAATTTTGATTCAACAGAAATTAAAATAAATGAATAAATAAATAAATAATAAAATTATACACCATGATCAAGTGGGATTTATCCCAGGGAGACAAGGATGGTTCAATGTATGCAGGTCAATAGCTGTGATACTCTTCAACAAAATCAAGGGGAAAAAATGATATGATCATCTCAACAGATGCAGAAAAAGCTTTTTTTTTTTTTCATTTTTGTCTTTTTTCGTGACCGGTAATGGGATCGCAACCCTCAGTGTCACGCCCGTACTGCAACCGGCAACGGGATCGCAACCCTCGGCGTCGTGCCCGCACCGTGCTCAACCAGTGAGCGGACTGGTCTCTATTTGGGATCCGAACCCTCAGCGGGAGCGCCGCCATGCTCCCAAGTGCCACACTCTACCGAGTGCACCACCGGGCCGGCCCCAGAAAAATCTTTTGATAAAAATCAACATCCCTTCATGATAAAGACTCTCAGCAAATTAAGTATAGAAGAAAAGTATCTCAGCACAATAAAACCATGTATGACAAACGAACTGCCAATATCATCCCAAGTGGGGAAAAGTTGAAAATTTTTCCCTTAAGAACAGGTACAAGACAAAGATGCCCATTCTCTCCGCTCTGTTTAACAAAGTATTAGAAGTACTTGCCAGAACAATCAACCAAGAGAAAGAAATAAAAGGCATCCAAATTAGAAAAGACAAAGTCAACTTATCCCTGTTTGCAAACGGCATGATCTTATATACTGAAAAACATGAAGACTCTACCTAAAAAACCCTAGAGCTGATAA
>NW_007817090.1:0-896 GCF_000696425.1 Galeopterus variegatus | reverse complement strand
CTGATGGATCTGGGCCAAGCAAACAGAAAACCTTCTGGAAAGGATTTGCCATTCTAGATTATGTTAAAAACATTCAGAATTCATGGGTGGAGGTCAAAATATCAATATAATAGGAGTTTGGAAGAAGTTGATTTCAACCCTCATGGATGAATCTGAAGGGTTCAAAATTTAGGTGAAAGAAATAACTGCAGATGTGGTAAAAAATAGCAAAAGAAATAGAATTAGAAGTAGAGCCTGGAGATGTAACTAAATTGCAACAATCTCGTGATAAAACTTTAAAGGATAAGTTGCTTCTTACCGATGAGCAAAGAAAGTGCTTTCTTGAAATGGAACCTAATCCTGGTGAAGATATTATAAAAATTGTTGAAATGACAACAAATGATTAAGAATGTTATATAAACTCAGTTGATAAAGCAGTAGCAGGGTTTGAGAGAATTAACTCCAATTTTGAAAGTGGTTCTATTGTGCGTAAAATGTTATCAAACAGAAAAAGCTTTTGTGAAAGGAAGAGTCAATTGATACAGTAAATTTCATTGTTGTCTTATTTTAAGAAATTACCACAGTCACCCCAAAATTCAGCAACTACCACGCTGATCAGTCAACAGCCATCAACATCAATGCAAGATCCTCCGCCAGCCAAAGGATTAAGACTCACTGAAGGCTCAGATGATTGTTAGCATTTTTTAGCAATAAAGTGTTTTTTAATTAAGGTATGTACATTTTTTAGATGTAATGCTATTGCTCACTTAATAGACTACACTATAGTTTAAATATAACTTTTACATGCACTGGGAAACCAAAAATATTGTGTGACTTGCTTTGTTGCAATATTTGTTTATTGAAGTGGTCTGGAACCAAAGCCACAATATCTCCAAGATTTGCCTTAATAGTGACAG
>NW_007817089.1:0-896 GCF_000696425.1 Galeopterus variegatus | reverse complement strand
GGGGGGGGGGGGGGGGGGGGGGGGTCGAAGGCAGGGGGAAGCCCCAGCAGGCAGCTCCTTCCTCTGAAAGGGGCCCCTCAACACTGCCCGCCCAGCTCCTGCTGCGGGAACAAAAGGCCTTGTGGACGTTCAAAGCGGGACACCGGGCAGGAGGCCAGCGTGGGCGACCGCAGAGATGGCCACAGGGCTCGTAGTGGGGATGACCGGCGACTGGAAGCTGTCCCCATCCATCAGTCAGCAGTGACAGCTCCCGGGGCCCTGCAGCCCCCCGCGGCCCAGCCAGCTGACCGTCCTGGCTGCAGCGGGCCTCCCTCCCCTGCCTGGTGGCTCCAGCCTGATGACCTGAATAATGGATCTGCCTTGAGCATCGGCTGCAGTGACAGACACATCTCTGATCCTCGCTTCTCAGTCTCCTCCACAGAGCTTTACCTTCTCACCACATGCCTGGCCACACCCGCATTCTGATGGGGCCATGGGTCCCAGGGCGGTGTGGCTAGGGACACACCGGCCTGGGAGTCCAGGAGATGATAGGAGCTTGGCCTTGCCTGTTGCCAACTCACTGGTGACCTTGGGCAAGTCTTGGTCCCTCTCTGGGCCTCAGTTTCCCTTCTCATGAAATGAAAATGAGATCTCCAAACTCTGATGTGTGAATTCTGTGATGCTCAAGGGTCCGAGAGTCATGGAAGAGCAGTGGTGACATGGAGTGGGGCAGACCTGGTTTCAAACCCCTCCTCTGTGTGCCCTTGTCATGTGACCCTGGGCAAGTCACTGAATGCCTCAGCCTCCTCCTCCTCCTCCTTGCCTGTAAAACAAAGAGCATCCCCCACCCCCCAAAAGACCATTGTGAAGATGAAATGAGATCATATCTGTAAGTACTCAGCCCCAGGACCTGGTGT
>NW_007817088.1:0-896 GCF_000696425.1 Galeopterus variegatus | reverse complement strand
ATCCAAAAAGCCATCTCTACAAGTTTATCTTTGAATATACAGTACTGACAGTTCACCATACTGTATATATGAAAAGAACTTCCATTATAGACTTGTTTAAAATAGCAAAAGTGTGGAAAGAGCCCAAGTGCCCATCAATAGGTAAAGAATGCAATAAATTATGGCATAAAATATACATGATTCCGTATGACAGGCAACCATTAGAAACAGTGAGATGGATCACTGTGTGCTCGTAATGAATAGATCTCCAAAATATTTTGGGTGGGGAGGGCAATAGGACATGGCAGGGTGGGGGGAACGATATATATGATCCCCTTTGGATCTATTTTAAATCGGTTTCTATATCTCATTCTTTCCACATATTTACACATTATAAGAGCATATATTTTGCATACTTGTATGTTTATAATACTTAAAATAAAACACGAAAAACTCTGCATTGGATGAGGGACTTAGGTGAGTAGGGGAGGAGTCCACCTGCAGGAGACCATATTTTCATTTTTTAACCTTCTGCCATTTGATTTTTCTAACATTGTATTTTTTTCTTTTTTTTTAAATGTAGACAAGGGTTACTTGAACTTATTATCCTTTATTTTCTCTTCTTTACGTCCTTCAGCTTAATTGAGAAAAGTAAATTAGCCATCCACATAACTAAACTCTCTTACTTATTCTGTTCATTCTAGGTTTCCAGTGTAACCAGATGTAGCCTCTCTTCTGGCTGTATCATTGATACAATTTTTTGACTATGTAATTGGTTTCTTCAATGAAATTGTCCATGTGGTAGTTCAAGATTCCACATCAGTTATCTAGATACAGAGGAATTTAGTGCCTAGTTATTATTACAGTTTGGGTGGATTTTTTTTTTTTTTTTTTTTTTTTTTTTTTTTTTTTTTTTT
>NW_007817087.1:0-896 GCF_000696425.1 Galeopterus variegatus | reverse complement strand
GTCTCCTTTTTTATTTGTGATTTTTATTATTTGGGTCTCTCCTTTTTTTTAGTTTGTCTGGGAAATGACTTTTCTATTTTGTTTATCCTTTCAAAAAACCAACTTTTCATTTTGTTGATTTTTTTGCATATTTTTTGCTCTCTATCTCATTTAGTTCTGCTCTGATCTTAATTATTTATTTCTGTCTACTAGTTTGGGGGTTAGATTGTTCTTGTTTTTCTAGTTCTTTGAGATTTAACATTAGATTGTTTATTTGAAGTCTTTTCATTCTTTTAATGTAAGCACTTATTGGAATAAACTTCCCTCTTAGTTCTGTTTTTGCAGTATCTCAAAGGTTTTGGTTGATCATGCTTGTATTTTCATTTGTTTCAAGGAATTTTTTTGATATCTTGCTTTATTTCTTCTTTGATCCATTGGTCATTCAATAACATATTGTTTAATACCATAAATTTTTATACTTTTCACAGTTTTGTTTGTTGTTAATTTCTGATTTTATTCCATTATAGTCTGAAAATATACTTGATATCATTTCAATCTTCTTAAATTTGTGGATACTTAATTTGTGGCCTAATGTGTGGTCTATACTGGAGAATGATCTGTGTGCTGAGGAGAAGAATGTATATTCTCTCGTTGTTAGATAAATGTTCTATATATATCTGTCACATACATTTGGTCTAATGTGCTGTTTTAATCCAAATTTCTCTAATGATTCTTTACCTAGATGATCTGTCCAATGCTGAGAGTGGTATATTAAAGTCCACAACTATTATTGTGTTGGGGGTCTCTCTTTTCACTTAGATCTAATAACAGTTGCTTCATACATCTAGGTGCTCTGATGTTGGGTGCATATATATTTATGATTGTTATATCTTCTTGCTGCATTGATCCTTTTATCA
>NW_007817086.1:0-896 GCF_000696425.1 Galeopterus variegatus | reverse complement strand
TTCCTTAGGCAATGCAGAGTTAATCCCCTCAGGCAGAGGTGGAAAAGCCGCCATCTCTGGGCATGAGTGTCGGAGTTCATTTCTGGTGAACAAGCTTGCAGGATACCATTGAACTGAAAATCAAGGCTGCCACCTGGCCACTTTGGGCTTCTCATGCCTATGAGTCAACAGGCTAAGAAAGGAGTTCCAGTGTTGGCTGGAGTGACTGACCCAGACTACCAAGGGGAAGCTGGACTACTACTTCACAGTGGAGGAAAGGAAGAGTATATCTGGAATACAGGAGATCCCTTAGGATGTCTCTTACAACTACCATGCCCTGTGAGTAAGGTCAACGGAAAGTTACAACAACCAAATCCAGGCAAGTCTACAAATGGCCCAGACTCTTCAGGGATGAAGGTTTGGGTCACTCCACCAGGTAAAGAACCATGACCAGATGAAGCGCTCACTGAAGGCAAAAGGAATACAGAATGGGTAGTAGAAGAAGATAGTTATAAAACCAGCTTTGGCCATGTGACCAGTTATAGAAACTATCTACATTTCTTAAGTAACACATTTTTCAAGTATTTTATTTTAGAATTTCTAAAGCACTTTGCAATTGGACCCCATAATTTATCTATAAAATAGGTACTATAGCCACATTTTTTAAGAAGCTGCTGAAACTGAGATAAAAATTATTCTTGTTATCTATAGGAAAAACTGAAAAAAATACAGGATTGTCAAGGCTAGATTCACTGGTTATGTCCACTAACTGAAAGAAAAAGAAAGTTTTCCAATAGTTCCTCATTCAGAATCTGTTAATGTAAAGATTTTTTTTTTTTTTTTCCTTTTTTTGTCATTTTTCATGTCTGGCAACGGATCGCAACCCTCAGTGTCGCGCCCGTACCAGACCGGGACCG
>NW_007817085.1:0-896 GCF_000696425.1 Galeopterus variegatus | reverse complement strand
GACAAGAAATAAACATATACTTCAACTCCTTTTCTATGAGTTTCCAAAATAAATAAATAAAAAAAACCCCATCATCAATGGCCATTATTGGCTAAAGTGAGACAAAATTCTGGGAAAGGATGGTTTTGGAAAATATTCGAGGAAGTGATCTTCAACTGTTCTCATTTTTAACATCTCAACATCTAATCCATCACCAGCAGTGTTGGCTCTAACTTTAAAATACTTAAGACACTTTCATCTAGTCCAGGCAGCCATTGTCTCTCCCTTGGTGTGTTGCTATCACCTTCTAGCTGCATTCCTACTATCTCGATTGTGTCTCATGACTATCTATTTTCAACTAAGCAGCCAAACTGATCTTTTAAAAATGCAAGTCAATGTACGGAACTCTTCTGTTTGGAACCCTATGAGTGATTGCCATCTTATTCAGAGTAAAAGTCAAATCAAAGTTACCTACAAAGCCCTAGTTGATCTGGATATTCAACTGTTCTCATTTTTAACATCCTTACATATAAATCAGCTTCTCTGACCTTATCTTCTTTTACTTATACTCATTTTTTCCTCTCCAGCCAATTTTCACCTTTCAGGGCCTTTGCCTTTGCTGTTCCTAGTACCTGGGATGCTTTTTCCTTAAGTGTACATGAGACCTTGTCATTTAACTTTTTATTTTAAGATCATCTACTTTGTATTTTCCTGGAAATCCCATATAAAGTTTCAAAGCTTCTCAACAGTTTCATATTTTGCTGTTTTATCTTTTCTTCCTTAGACCCTACCATCGTTTAGTGTATCCTAAATTTTACCTATTGATTATATTTATTTTTTTGTATTCTCCATTCCATAAGCCCAAAACGTTGTTTCTATTTGATTATTTTTGTATTTCCAAAAAAAAAAAAAAAAAG
>NW_007817084.1:0-896 GCF_000696425.1 Galeopterus variegatus | reverse complement strand
TCTGTCAATTGTACTCAGTCGCCAGTTGACTGCCACGTATCCCCGGTTCAACCATGTGTGGCTCTGTTCTGTTCAGTTCCACAAATATTTGTCAAGTACCTCCTAATTGCCAAACACAAGGGTACATGCTAAGATACAAAGATGAGTGAGAACCTTTTCTTGGACCTATGGAGGTCAAGTCTATGAAGGAGATGGAGAGAAGAGCATTTGTCATTTCAATTTGCTTCCTGTATTGCTTGCTTCTGAGACTCCCCCCGAGTGAGTCCCTCATCTTTAAATCTATTCTCCATCACTGTCCCCATCCAGAGATTCCAACTTAGGGTCTTTAATGGAGAGATGTTGGTCAAACACTGCAAAGTGACAGTTATATAGGATGAAAAAGTTCTGGAGATCTAATGTACAGCATAAGGACTATAGTTAATAATACCGTTTACTTGAAATTTGCTAAGAGCACATCTTAAGTGCACACACACAAAAGGTAACCATGTGAGGAGGTGCATATGTTAGTTTTACTGCGCTATTTCACTATGGGCATATGTATCAAAACATCATGGTGTATACCCGAAATACATAACATTTTTACAGAAAAATTAAAATGAAAAAAAGTACACTGTGAACTATAAAATTCAAAGAACATTCAGTTTCTTTGGCTGAAGGAAGTAGAAATGGTTTCCTCCAAAACCAGCAATATAAGCCACTAGGAGAGAATAGTGTGGCAAGATCGAGCAGACGGGACAGGAGGAAAGGTGGCATGGTTTGAGTGTGTTTGATTAAACAATCTATGCTCCTTATCAGAACTTTCGTTTTTCTGTTTTCCCTTTACTTTTATAAAATAATTCATATGAAATGCATTACCATATCCACATTCTCATATGCATCACTTCAGATGATGATGA
>NW_007817083.1:0-896 GCF_000696425.1 Galeopterus variegatus | reverse complement strand
GACACTCCAACCCTACTTCCTCCAGGCGCCCTCTTAGGCTGCCACCTTAATTCACTTGTCACTTAAGGTGGCATTAGTTTTTAAGGCCCAACAGTTAGTCACTTAAACTTTGTAAAATTATGCAAAAAAGAATATAGAGAGTGTGCTGCACTTTGTATTGAAAGGAGAAATGAATCATTCATTTATCTACATATTTTTGCAAAAAGAAATGCAGAAAGGATAAACCAGAAACTAATTAAATTAATTACCAACAGGGGAAGGATTGAGTGTAAACTGCATTCCTAAGAATATATTTATTTTATATAACTTTACTTTGGGGGATCATGTTGATGTCTTAATACTCAAGAGAGTAATATAAAATACAAAACAAATAAAATCCTAAAATAGATAAATGCTATATTTCAAAATGTTTTTGTTCTACCATGCAATGTTCAAGTAAAATTTATCTCCACAAAATACTTAGTTTCATTTCAAGGTCTGGCATTTTGTGTTGTATAATTCTTCATTTTTAAAATTTTCTAAATCCTGAGGTAAATGTTATATTTATAACATGCAAGGTCTATGATGGCTCAGTTTACGAAATCTGGAAGTATTTGTTTCACCAGTCCCATTGTTAAACAGACTAACTGCTCTGATCATGCTGACTAAAAGTAACATTGAACATTTTTTTCATTGAAACTCTCCTTTCAAGTACACAAATACACACCAGTATAACAATGTGTTTCACAGCTCTATTAAAGTGCTCTATAAATAAGTTACTTATCACTTTTTGGTCAATGACTCTTTATAACTTTAATATTTAACTTCTGATTCAAAAAATATGTGCAAACTTTTACTATTATATTATTTTCCTCCTTGCATATCTGAGTAAATGCATACTGTTGTCATTTTTTTTT
>NW_007817082.1:0-896 GCF_000696425.1 Galeopterus variegatus | reverse complement strand
TTCCTGACAGAAGTCGTTCCCATTATCAATGTGCCAGATATGTGCCACTTAATCACTTGCAAAACTGGGTTTAGAAACCTAGAAGATGGTGAATAATCTCACTGTGGCCATCAGTCAGGGTTAAAGAGATCATGCGGACATCCAGGCAGCTGGGTGACCTGCTGGCAGATGAGAATGTTAGTACATATTCAGGCTACAACTCACACATCAGTCCATCCTAAAGCCATAGGCATCCCACCCATCAGTTGTAGATTTGGTAGGAATGAGAATATTTGGTAGACATGCATGAAGCGGATTTTTCCGCCTGGCTGCAAGAGCAGTCAGACCCTTTTGCCACGTGTAGGCATTTTTAGGCTTTGTGTCAGGGCAAAAGCAATCCTCAGGAGGACTGGAAGTTTTCACAGAGGTTCTTGTGTCAGTGTCAATGACACTGCCTCTCTCAGTTTGGTGTGTGATTTGCTCTGACTCCTCCAGGACGGAAAGCAGAGTCAGGGCCTTCTCACCCCTTCCAGTTGTGCCAGTCCCTTTGCTTCAGAGCTTGGAGTAAGATGTTCCAAGAAAGTGAGATACTAACAGTTACAATGATGGTCATTGCCTAACACAGTCCTTTCTTATAGCCATTGCCCAATGCATTATTGTGACCCTGTGTACTAAATTATTATGCTATGTTTTTTAAAACCAATACCTGGATTTGGGGCTGGAAGACCGACACAGGGTGGGGAGGGATTTTTCAGCTCTGCCCTTTGCTTGGCCTGTTCACCAGGACTTTATGCTTTATCGGTCAGACTTCCCAAAGGCCTTTCTGGAACATTGAAAGCAGGTACAGAGGCCCAATGCTGTTTGGTGATTCATTTGAGGAGAGGAGAGGTAGAAAAGGAAGGAGAGAGGATCCATCC
>NW_007817081.1:0-896 GCF_000696425.1 Galeopterus variegatus | reverse complement strand
GGAATTACATTCTGATAGTGGGGAGGCAAACATAAATAAGAAAGGGGCACAAGGTGTCAGAAGGTGGTAAAGTGGTACGGAAAACACAGGGCAGGGTAAGGAGCAGTACAGCTCAGTGCAGGAAGAGGGAACAGGAGTGAGATGTTTAAGATTTCACACGTGGAAATGATTTCACCTTATACATCTAAATATTTGATATAAACATAACAATGAACGAAGCAACACAACACTGGGAACCCAGCAGGTGCTTAAAGAACACTTGCCCTTATATTAAATACAGTCATGTGCCACCTAGCACTGTTCTGGGCAACAGTAGATGCATATACGATAGTGGGCCCATAAGATTATAAAGGAGTTGAAAAAGTACTATTGTCTAGCCGTCATAATGTCACAGCATAATCACTTCATTTTTTAATAAAATTAGTGTAACGTAGGTCTACAGTAGTGCACAGCGATGTGCTAGGCCTTCACATTCACTCACCACTCACTGACTGACTCACCCAGAGCAACTTCCAGTCCTGCAAGCTCTATCTATGTTAAGTGTCCGGTACAGGTGTGCCATTTAAAAAGATCTTTTATGCCACATTTTTACTGGACCTTTTCTATGTTTTGATACACAAATACCATTGCAGTACAATTGCCTGCAGTATTCAGTACAGTAATGTGCTGTGCAGGTTTGTAGCCTAGGAGCCACAGGCTATACCATACGGCCTAGGTTATACCATCTGGGTCTGTGTAAGCACACTCTATGATGGTCACACAACAACGAAATAGCTTAACAATGCATTTCTCAGGATGTCTCCCTGTCGGTAAGTGACTCATGACTGTATTACCAAATTTCTTTTTTTTTTTTCCTTTTTGTCTTTTTTACTGACCGGTAATGGGATCGCAACCCT
>NW_007817080.1:0-896 GCF_000696425.1 Galeopterus variegatus | reverse complement strand
TCCCTAGCAATGGGCAGCACAGAGTTTTTCCTGCTGGCAGCCATGGCCTATGACCGCTATGTTGCAGTTTGCCACCCACTGCACTACACTGTCATCATGTGTGGAAGCCTGTGCCTGGGGCTTGCTGCCGGCTGTTTGGTGACTGATTTCACAAATTCACTGATGCAGACCATCACCATCTTCCAGTTACCCTTGTGTCATAATGTCATTAACCACTTTGCCTGTGAGATGTTGGCAGTGCTGAGGCTGACCTGTGTGGACATCTCCTTCAACAAGTTTATGGTGGCCATCTCAGGATTCCTAGTGATCATGCTGCCCTGCTTCCTAGTCCTCCTATGCTCATATAGTTGCTGCCATTCTGTGCATTGGCTCTGCCCAGGGACGCTGCAAAGCCTTTGAGACCTGGGCCTCCCATCTTACTGTGGTTTCCATGTGCTTTGGAACAGCTATCTTCACGTACATGAGACCTGTGGGTGGCTCATCGGCAGAGCAGGAGAAGATGGTTGCCCTCTTCTATGCCGTGGTGACCCCGATGCTGAATCCCTTAATCTACAGTTTGACGAACAAGAACATGATAAGTGCCTTACAAAGTGTGTTAGAAAAATTTAGTAAAAAAAGATAAAGATTTAGAAAATTTCTCCTTTCCTCCAACAGCCGAAAGCCCATTATAAACAGAGAAGAAATGACTCGTTCTGCAGGGGCTGTCCAGTGACTGGGTGACTGTGGTCTCCATCTTTGTCCTGTTTCTGGCCATGTATCTGGTGACCATGCTGGGGAACTTCCTTGTGATCATTCTTACCAGGCTGGACAGCAGGCTTAATACATCCATGTACTGTTTCCTTAGTGTCCTGTCATTTTTGCCCTTTCTCCCAAGATTTCCTGACAAGGTAGATCAT